>NC_058499.1:4647500-4757360 GCF_020382885.2 Scatophagus argus | reverse complement strand
TCCCTCTCTCCCTCTCTCCTCTCCTCTCTCTCTCTCTCTCTCCCTCTCACTCTCCCTCTCTCTCTCTCTCTCCCTCTCTCTCTCTCTCTCTCTCTCCCTCTCTCTCTCTCCCTCTCTCCCTCCCTCTCCCTCTCTCTCTCTCTCTCTCTCTCTCTCCTCCTCCCTCTCTCTCTCTCTCCTCTCTCCCTCTCTCTCTCCTCTCCCTCTCTCCCCCTCTCTCCCTCTCTCCCTCTCTCTCCCTCTCTCTCTCTCTCTCCCTCTCTCTCTCCCTCCCTCTCTCTCCCTCTCTCTCTCCCTCCCTCTCTCTCTCTCTCCCTCTCTCCCTCCCTCTCTCCCTCCCTCTCTCCCTCTCTCTCTCTGGCTCTGTCTGGTGGTGGTGGGCTGCTGCAGGCTGCTGTAGGTGGTCAGGATCGCTCCAGACAGCGGGAGGGAGACGAGGGGTCTGTCTGGGGCGCTCAAAGGACGACTGGCTGGCTCATCCTCTCCTCTTTTCTTTCTATCTGAGCTGAGAGAGCGTTGAAGAAAATGTTATTTGGCAAAGAAAAGAGGAGAGATTATTTAAATGAGAGCAGGATTCTGTTTAGAGAGCCTTAAAAAAGGGGCAATGGCACATGTTTTCATGGAAATAAAAACCTCACTTTAGTCAGAAATTGCTTGAATTTGCTTGCTGCTTCATTTTTAAAGCTTTGTCCTGCCTTTACATTATGATGTTTTTAAAATCGTGTAAATATCCAGTATGTAGCGAGGAAAAGAAGCAGAAAACAGCACGAGAAATCCTCTTCTGGCTCAGTTCAGTAATATAAACGTACATTTTTAGCATCAATTGATTAACGTCCAACATCAGTTTAAACAAACAGTTTATTGATAATATTCCTGTACATCAGCATCTTATAGTTATCTTAGTAATTTGATCAGCGGCTCTTTTGCATCATCATCAGCATATTTAACAGTAATTTGCAGTTTATCTTTTTTTACACTATCACATTTGAAACTGTGACACTGGACTCTGTGTGTTTGTGTGTGTGTGTGTGTGTGTGTGTGTGTGTGTGAGAGAGAGAGAGAGAGCGAGAGAGAGAGAATGGAGTGCTGTGTTCACTATCAACTGGGAAGTGGTGAATTACACCATTGTGCTCTCATTACAGCCACTTTTGTGTGGAAGGTGGCAGCTGTTAATCTTGGCACACGGCTAGAGCCCTTGGATTTTCACATGAGTACACACACACACACACACACACACACACACAATATCAGGGTATGTGGCTCTGATAAACTGGCCAGTAGCCTTTAAATTCATGAAGCGACTACTGTTCCTCATTGTTTTGAATAGCTATCACTTTGACTCGTACTCCTCTTTTGTGCTGTTTATGATAGTACTTCCCTTTACAATACAAAACAAAAAAGCCTTTTTAGCCAGCCAGCTCATCTGTAATGGGACAGATGAAATCGCCCTGACTATACTGACCCTGTTGTGACTCAATGTACTGTTAATTCCCATTGAACATGAAGTGATGTCTGAGACCTCTGATGTCTCCTTTGAACCATGTTTTTTTCTGTCACTTTGCTGCCATGTTTAACCTCTTCCATCTCTTCTCTCTCTCTCTGTGTCCATCTTTGTCTTTCAGTTGAGATGTCCTGAATCAGTCCTCTGGGCCCAGAGAACGGTGTGCTGATGGGACCTGCTACGCCACCATGAGCTTACAAGATGGCGGCTGCAGCTACGCCAGCAGCGCCAACATGGCCACCGCTAGTGGCAGCATGCGGCGGCGCCTGGAGGACCAGGAGTTCACCCTGCGTGTCTACCCGGGCGCCCTGGCTGAAGGCACCATCTACTGCCCGGTCAGCGCCCGCAAGAACACCACAGCTGCTGAAGCCATCGAGTGCCTCATTGAACGGTTACACCTGGAACGTACCAAGTGCTACGTGTTGGCCGAGGTTAAGGAGTTTGGTGGCGAGGAGTGGATCCTGAACCCTGGCGACTGCCCCGTTCAGCGGATGATGCTGTGGCCGCGAAGCGCCCTGGAGAACCGCAGCGGCCTGGGCAGTGGTGATGACTACCGTTTCCTCCTGCGGGAGAAGAACCTGGATGGATCTATCCATTATGGCGGCAGCCTGCAGAAGTGGCTGCGTGTGACTGAGGAACGGCGGCGCATGGTGGAACGGGGCTTCCTCCCCCAGCCTGCAGGGAGCGACCCTCCGTCCGACCTCTGCGCTCTCCCGGAGCTAACAGAGCGCGCAATTTTAGAAAGCCTTCGTGCACGTTTCCGCCAGGAGAAGATCTACACTTACATTGGGAGTATTCTTATTGTGATTAACCCTTTCCAGTTCCTGCCCATCTACAATCCTAAATATGTCAAATTGTATGACAACCACACACTCGGGAAGCTCGAGCCCCATATATATGCTGTGGCGGATGTGGCCTATCACGCCATGCTACAGCGACGGAGGAACCAGTGTATAGTGATTTCTGGTGAGAGTGGGTCTGGGAAGACTCAGAGCACCAACTTCCTCATTCATCACCTGACTGCGCTCAGCCAGAAGGGATTCGCCAGCGGTGTGGAACAGATCATCCTGGGAGCAGGGCCTGTGCTGGAGGTAAGGAGCTCACTTGATGACACCAGCAGGACTGATTAAGTGTTACACAGGATATGGTGCTGCTCTCGTTGGTCTGCCGGTTTGTCAGCAGAATAGCTCAGAACCTCGACATACATTTTTATGACCAAGAACCAGATTAGGTGATTTGGTGGTGGTTCAGAACAGCATTAAGACCATAAATGTCTTGAGAAACAACAGAAACTGGTAAGACTAGCTTTCAGATCTTTTGGTGACTGGTGATAGGGATGATATCTGAGGGAGAATGATGAACCTTTCAGTGTTGCTGTGTGCGTTCATGCTCTCAGTGCATTGTACCTGACTGTTTCCTGTGGCTCCAAGACGTCCCCGGTTGAGTGTCTAACAGCCCTGTTCTATGGCAGGAACTTCCTCAATAATCCAGAGAAACTCTTGTTTAAATTTAGTTCCGGGTCCATTCTTACTGCTCTTAGAAAAGGCAAGTGTTTTGGGGGTGTGCTGGTAGCTCACCTGTTAGAGCACATAACATGTATCAAGAAATATTAATGGATCCTGGAATCGAATTCTTACAAGTTCATTTCCAGCCGAAGCCACACATCATCCAATATTTACATGCTTGGCCAGTTTGGTGGGAAAGAGGCAAAACCTTGTCCCAGAGACCAACATAAAGTTCAGTCTGAGGTGGCTATTTGGTGACTGGACGATGGCGACTAAGTTTGCGTTCTTCACAGGAGCTACTAACAGAGGCTGCACATCTTGTTTGCGATATCTTCTTTAAGGTTCTATGAACATGTCAGCTGTGGCTCTGTAAGATGAAGAGCGTTTCATAGACAGTCCGAGACTAATAAACCTCAAGTCAAGATCAAGAAATGACCTTGAGACCATGACTGGCTGTACTCCTATTGGCATGAGGAGTCCTTGATTTGTAGAACTGAAATATCTAAGCTGCGTTTACTGTAGCCAAGCTGAATACGATTCATATGTTGTGAATTAGCCATCCTGGCTGTAGAGAGGAAGTGACAAAAGCCTGATGAAATCTGAAGAGAAGTCAGTAAGTTATTTCTCTGGCGCTGGAATGTCAGCTCATGAGACGAGGCATGAAATGGATTATAAAAATGTCCCTCTGAAACTGGAATGCCTCAACATGCAGGCCAGTATAAACCTATATTTAGCCCCAGCTTTACCACATATGACTCTTATATGTATTATTTGACCCAGAAACTGGGATTTTTGTCAAATCTGTGCATTGATGGAAAAAAACCTAATGGAATGTTGTCTAATCTGCCCTGGATTAAAAATCAATAAAGGATTATGGATTATGGAATTTCATTGGGAATTTCATGTTTTGGGAAGGTCTGTTCAAGAGCAACATGTTCTCTTCAGCCTTGCATAAAATGACTCAGTGACCTCTGTAACTCGCCATAGTGTGTGTGTTTTTTTTTTTTTTTGGCTGTCATTTTGTTCTGCAGCACACGTCTTCCTGTCAGGACGTATGGGGATGTCGTGTCAACACGCAGCTGTGAACGTTGACACCATGTGCGTCCCATGTGGGGGTCTGTACAGTTAAACGAGGCAGTTTTGTAAATGATTTGTCACCTGGAAATCATGAATCACCTTTTCAGACCTCCTGGCTGCTTCCGGGAGGAAGAAACTGCAGCTGTTTTCGTGTTTATACTTTTCTCACATAAGAATAAATTGTGTCTGGCCTCTGTAAAAAGATTGATTTTCTGCAAATAGAAGCCTTGGAAGCACGCAGATCTCATGTGAGTACTACTGCAAACAATGCCAGCCATCCTAAGAATCCTTGTAAAATAACAAACAAGGGTTGCATGACATATGTTGAAAATGACGGCTATTTTGGACATGTAGCTTCAACCGCCTAACAGTGACCGAACCTGATTGTCAGGTGGGCACATTTGCACTTGCTCTGTAGGTGATGAGCTGACACTGGTGACTGAATACCTGTCAGAGCTTCAGTGCCAGAGGCGATGGCGACGGCGCTGGGAGGGCCGAGAGGCTTGTTTTGATAATAACACAGATAGAGGAACATGGCTCTCTGAGGAACTGGATAGTGTTTGGTGGCTTTGTGTGTGTGTGGGAGCGTGACTGTTTCCCAGGTTATCACTTCCCCATCAATCACCTGTCTGACTGAGATGTGAGTTTAAATCTCACAGAGGTGAACCAGCAAAGGACATAACATAATGTCATGCGGACAGAGAAAGAATTTACTTCTGCTTGTTACCAACTTGTTTCAAACACATAATCTGGGACTTAAAGCTAGCAGCCTGTTAGCCTAGCATAAAAGCCTGGAAATGGAGGGAGATGGCTAGTCTGGCTTCGTATGAGGAAAACAAAATCCACCCACCAGCATCTCCAAAGCTTACTGTAAGACTTGTCACATTTCTAAGTGTTAAAACAGCACAAAGACGTAACATTTCGTAACAAGGAGCAGTAGCATCCAGGGGTCTTTGTAGGTAGCTTGGCAAAAAGTCACATTTTCGTTTTTACTCTTCAGATTTAGTTTGGACAAACATGAATATGAAATGAACATGTTAGTTAGTGAAAAGGCTGCTTATAGCATGCTAGCATACAGACATTTAAGTGATATTGATATTCTGATACAGTACATCTCTTAGAAGAAGGCCAAGCAGTTTGAGAGGAAGTTTCAGCAATATTAGCTCAAACTATTTTAATTCATGTGCAGAATTTATTTTCTATTGCATGCAGTTTGGACCAAAGTAAAAGTAACTGGATTTTCAGTAATGAGAATCAGGAAACTACAATTTGTTTTTTTGGGATTTTTTTTTTTGTCACATATCTTCAAAAAGCTGCTTCTATAAATGGGATAATCTAATAATAAGGGGAGAAAAATGTAACCACACATACCACAGTGACTCTATCACACACTGTATGAAGCTGTGAGTCTCGTTCTCACCATCCAGCTGCTCACAGGCCACAAACAACGTCCAACGTCATCTGTTTTCCTGTGTGCTGTAGCTTTTCCAATACTCTCCGACAGCTGAACATGACATCCACATTGATGCACGGTTTACCTCCTGTGACCAACAGCTGGACGCAGAGACGTTATGGGCTGTTGCTGTGTTGCTGGCCCGACATGTTTCTTTTGAGAAGCAGCTCTCTGGAGTAAAAAGTTTACCGCCAGCCAAGAAACGAGGCTGCTGAGTTGAACCAGCCGAATTCTTTGGTTTCCACAAGTTGTAATGCCAATTACAGAAGCATTTTGCCTCAGTCAGAGGCTGCCGCTGCTGCACTGCAGCTTTGTGAGAGTTTGAATGTTTGCCTGAGGCAGAGTCAGGCTGAAAATATGAGGTCAGCAAGGCCTTAATAAGTGAATTTCAGCCTTAAAGAAGTATTACTATTCTGGACAGTGTGTTGGTTCTCTCCCTTCCCTTTGTCTTCCTGCAGCTATCTGCTCTGTTATCCCTCCATCTAGACACCAGCCTCCAGAATATCACAGGAACAGAGAACTACATGGACTCTGGTGTATTTACAGTGTAACTCAGTTACTACATTGATTGTTTGACTGTCGTCAGTGATTCAGCCACAATGAGGAGATTTTATATTAATTTTAAAGCTGAAACAATGAGTCAATCAGGTGTTTAGTTGATAAACAGAAAAAGAATCTACATCTTCTAGTTCCTGTTCTGCCAGTGTGACGGAACTTAGTATACACTACATAGACGAAAGTATTGGGACATGTGATTATAAATACACAGACAGCTTTGCAGCTCTAACAGCTTCCACTCTTCTGTGGAGGCTTTCCACAACATGTTGGAGTGTTTCTGTGGGAATTTGTGCCCATTCATGCAGCAGAGCATTTGTGGCTCACAATCTCCGTTCCAGTTCATCCCAAAGGTGTTGGATGGGGTTGAGGTCAGGACTCTGTGTGGGCCAGTCAAGTTCTTCCACACCAAACTCATCCAACCATGTCTTTATGGAGCTTTGCTTTGTGCACTGGGGCACAGTCATGCTGGAATAGAAAAGGGCCTTCAACAAACTGTTGCCACAAAGTTGGAAGCATAGCATTGTCCAAAATGTCTTGGTGTGCTGAAGCATTAAGATTTCCCTTCACTGGAAGTGAGGGACTGAGCCTCACACCTGAACAGCTGCTCCTGTCTGTAGCACTCTTTAATATCATGGGACATGAGAGGCTGTTCATGAGCCAGCATGTTTTTGTTTGCATTCATTGCAATGTGTAATTAATTCCTTAATGTGAAACTGCTGAACTCATTACTCTTGATGGTCTGTCACCCATACGTATCGCTATTGTTTAATTGCCAGAGGGAACTTAACTTGCACATGCACTTCCATCATAACAGTTTTATTTTCCTTACAGTTTTAAAAAATGTAATTAAAGACAAGACGACGTGAGAGTTCGTATCATCTGTTATAGCTAAAACTGTATGTATGTAAATGGATGAAGGACTCTGAAGCAGACAACGGTCGCACTTTGACATGAACTGTCTGCTAGCATCGAGAAAGGATGTCTGGAATAAAAGGGAAAACATTTCTCACGATGAACTATGTCTGACTGGCAAGAGACGTTGTGGTTGGACCTCAATTTGAGAACATTTGTGTAAGTGCGTGTAGACTGCGATAAGTCATTCTTTTTGGATTCACTTAAGAAGCTTACTGCCAACTGCATGAATGGAGGGAGGGAGGGGAACCTGCAGGCAAGTGAAATATTATTATTTTTTTTTTTGAAACCTTGTTCTGTATAAATATTTAAAATCAGTTATTTTAAGTCTTGTGCCTTGCACATTCAATTGACAATTTAAACGTGATAAGATGATTTTAAACAGCACCACGGGGTGTGCTTTAATGGAAGAATCCAAAGGGAGGGGGGGATTATATTCCTCAGTTTTAACTCTGAGCAGTGAAAGCCTCTTTCTGCTTAGCGGAAATAAAGGAAAATAAGCTCTTAGTGAGTGCTGATGGAAGGAAGAAAACGGAAAAGCTCGATCCAGTTTCTTCACCTCCGCGTCTGCCGACCTCTGCGGCAGATGCAGCCGAGCAGAGTGGCCAGCCCGGCGCTTCACATCGTGTTACGGTGAAGTGCAAGGTCAACAGCATTGCAGGCGAAGGCTATTTTAGTCATCCAGCGAGCCTGTGTGGAGGATTTTGCCTCATGCACACCACGAGGCACGAGCAGATATACGCAACAGTCGCTCGCAACACGAGCTGAGAGAAGAAAACTGACTAACGAGCATCTGCAGACAGACTGACTTACAGTACCAGCATCTTTTCATGTCCTCCTCACATGACTTTTAGTCTGATTTTTGCAAGTAGCGCAATGTTTTATATCCAGGTAAACCAAGAATTTAAGCTGTTACTGTTGGTTTTAAGCTCTCTTGTATTGTATTTCGGCTGGGTGATCATTCGGTATTGGGTTAGATTCATTTTAAGTAGAATCATGTTGTCATGCACCTTATTACAACCAGTAATACAGATTACAAGAGCTAAAGCTGATGTAATGCAAACCACTGGGACACAATGTTCAGTGCATTGATTTCTCTTGCTGTCTGTCTGTGATTCTGCCCATTATTTCCTCCATGATTCGCCTGATGTGATGTGATGTCTTCAAGTTGCTCTTGTTCCAAAGAGTTTCTATCACATGAGACAAAGACAAGCTGCAAGATCTCACAGATGAGAAGCTGCAGCAGAGTCCTGCCTTTTTTTTCCTGATTTTACCTGCACTCAGCTGGCCACTTTATGACAGCAACTTTGCTCTTCTTTCAAGGACACATTAGTGTGTATGTGTGTGTGTGTGTGTGGTCTTTTAAGCAACAACACAACAGTCTCCTTCCATTAAGGCAGTGAGCTGACTCACTGTGACTGAGCACATAGGGTTTCATTGTCTTGGCTGTCGACCCTCAGCTCTTGACAGGCATGTCGGCCGCTGCAGGGATCAGGACTGTGACCTTTTGGCTACACTGCAGCCTTTGTAGCCACTGGACCACTGTGTGACTGTTGTCCAGAAATACAGCAGTGCTGCATTACATCAGGCCAGCGGTATCATCTTGACGATTCTCTGTTTGCTCTGATCGCCCACTGGAGTGATTTCTCGTCATGGAAAAGCCCCCAACAGTGCACTGCAGATGGCCAGTAACTGCAGTAATGTGAGCCGCGTTCAGAGCCAGGCGACTGTAGAGATATGACTGTACAGCAGGATAACGCTGACGGGAAGACAGCTGGCAGGCTGATGGGAAGGATTTGGCTTCTGTGGTTTGTGTCTGGTAGTCTGATCGTCGTCGTGCTGTCAGGTCATTTCAGACGGTGTGCTTTTGTCCCCGCCTCAACACTGCAACCTGCTGAATTTCACACAAACAACATGAAAGTGAAATTTGACTGTTTGATATTCAAGATCGCAATTACAGGAAGTTTGATTGTGCTGAGAGATTTTTTATTTTATGAAGTTCAGCTTCGTCTATTAAGGTCTTAAGTCTCTCAGAAGTCCTCCTGTGCAGCTCAAACAGGTCAGACAGTATCAGGCTGCATGTGGTGGTGCAAATAACATCCCAGACATCATGTTGGATCATCAACAATAACGAAAGGCTAACAAATTGTCAAGGGAAGATGAGTCAGGTAGAAAAGACATTTACTTTATTCTCGTTTCTGATGAAAGTGGGACAGACGTCCACACAGACTCATAAATCTGACCAAAAAAAATGTACGTTTATCCAGAAAACTCGTGCTCTGCATGGAAAACAGACATTATTTACGTCCAGACTCTTTGGTATACACATTCAGTGAGTGAGTTAAGGTCTCCCCTAATTCAGTGACATGTTGGAAGGTCTCTGTCATTGACACGCTGACTGCAAATGCTGGAAAGATCTTGAATAGCAAATGACCCAGAAAAGGATAAAGTAGATGGCGGTTAAGTTTTTTGTAAATTAGCTGTTTTCACCTGAACGCTAAAGGTAGTTCTTCCCTGCTTGATTAACTCTGAAGGTGAACCTTTAAAGAAAGGAGAAAAGCGTACATCCGTACCTCAGATCCTCCTGAAGGCCGACCGAGGCTTTGAGACTGGCCCCAGCTGTGTGGTGCTGCAGACTGACTGAGGGCTCCTGCGGGGCTGCGAGGGCCAGATTACAGCCTGCCTTTGTTCTGGTGGTGTGGCCAGCAGACCTGCCTGGCCGCTGCATTAGTAACCGAGCAGACGCCCCTTCACCAGATGGTTCCCATCCAGATACCCCCCCTCAAACTCTTAACCAGGCCCTCAGGGACAAGCCCTGTCTGCTGTGGCTGATAGATGGCTCCAGGTAGTACCTCGACCTTCTGGTTTTAAAAGTGTGTGTTCAAAGGCCTGTGTATCGTTAAGCATGTGAGTGTGGAAGTGCTTGAGAAGCTGCCCAGTACCCTTATCCAGCGTCACAGACTGTGTGGGATTGGAGACAGCTACTCGCTTTAAAGCTCCTCTAAATCCTCCACGTAGCCCGTGCATAGAGACACTTATTGTACAGCGGCAGTACCAGGGCCGCTGTGGGTGAACCCACTGAACCTGACAGACCAAATGAAAACTGTACTGCCTCTCTGTGACGACGCTGGCAGTTTGGCAGAGGAAGCACACATCGTATTACGGCATCTTTGCTCGAGGCATGTGTGTGTTGCAGGGGAGCTTCTTTTATCTGTACTTGAATGGGGGCAATGCTGCTCTGTGTAAGTGTATCTGTGTGTGTGTGTGTGTGTGTGTGTGTGTGTGGCAGTGCGAACCTCTGTGGTGCCTGTCAGAACGCGTTAGCAGTCAGCTCACCAGGCAGCAGGGGAGTAGGAGACGTTCACCCACGACTGAGCGTGTCCTTGCTCTTTAAATCACAATGAGACATCCAAAAGCTCTCTGCTATCAGGACTGGTCCCTGCAGAGGACAGGAATTGGTTTTATTGCGCAGCACTTTACACTGTAGGTCTGTGCATGAGGCAGTGCCTCCCTCAGTGAATGGGGACATCAGCTCTCGTTCATTTTTTGCAGATGCTAAGATTTGACATGGCTGTTGAACTGAAGAAGCTGCTCCCCTTTGATTTAGGAACAACAGAGCACAGGTAGATCGTGGACCCAGGCCCTGTTTCTGAGTAAAACGTCCTACTGTTGTGCTCTCATGCTACCTCCTCTGCAGACTGCTGTAAATCCCACCTTTTTCTCCAGCAGCAGCAGAACGAGTCTTGCCTTTGTTACATGTGGTTTAACAATAGCTGCTGCCTTTACCTCGGAGAGCCGTGCGTCGGCTATCTGTCGTGGGTGTGTGTTGGCTAATCACGCAGCCCACCTCAGGCCCTCTATGTTCCTGCTAGCGCTTCCATCCCTATAATCCGTATCCTCTGGGCAGCGAGCGCTCTCTTCGATGCGCTCCCAAACATCTGTTCACTGGATTATCCCCATCTCCTTCTCATTCGGTCTTCCTCTGGAGTATTCTCGCTTTCCTCTCTCAGGAAGCACGGTACAGTTTGCATTTATCCCCGCAGACAGCTGTACACCGTGTACTCAAACGCTCTGTGGTCGTATAGATGACCTGGACAAGGTTCAGCATGATGTCAGTTTTCTGCTCTCGCTGCTCTTTTCCGCAGCCCGGCAAATGCTTTTCCACGTTTTGTTCGCTCTTATCTTCTTAATATGTTAACTTATTTTATGTCTGATATGCTTGTTGTTTTTTGAGCAGCATTTTAGTGGTTCTCTCATGTGAGTCAAGTCATGAAGCACAGGATTCCCACATTCACCCAATATGAGCTGTGCACTGGGATGCACATTTCACTGGTTTTAAACTATGCTTGCGTAGCATTTCGTAATAAAATATACAGTATGGTGGCGTCAAAACAATGGCACCCAGCAGGAATTCAGTGCAGCATATTTTACTCAAACAAAGGTTGAATATTGTTCAAGAAGGCATATAATTTGAATTTTTTTTTTTTTTTTTGCTTTTCTGAATGTAATATTAAAATAGATTTAAAATCTTTGCGTAAATTTATAAAATCATTTCCAGGTCTTTGTGTCTTCCAGTGATGTTGGGGATCCTGGTGTTCCTTAACTCTGCAGTTATAAATAGCCTGTTTGCATTTTCAGTTTTCATACAATACAAATTTGAAGTCAGGTTTAAAATGCATCAACTTAATCAAAGCAGATTTACTTTTTGCCTTATATTAGAATTAAAACCAGCATTTTGCAGCATTTGTGTATTACATCAGTGGTTGTGAGAAATATACCTGTTTCCTGTGGGCAGTGATCCTGAATAAATGTGATATCATTTAAAAACAAGGAGTCACGTCAGCTTTGGAAGTGATGTGCTCGTATTCCTGTGCTCTGTCACTGACTTCTCGGTGTCTTGGGGTCTCCACGCGACTCCACCCAGCGGACTCAGTGAAAGGCTCGCGACAGGAAATTGATTATCCAAATGGGCCTGATTCAATCGGAGTCTGCTTACGTGGTGTCACAGCAATCAGACACAGATGAGATTACAGACATTAGGAGTCGTACTTGGACACGAGGCCATCTGGGAGGATGGGAGCAATTGAGCAAACGAGATCTGTGCTAATGATCTCGTCCATTTGAAGCTGTTAACTAGACTGTCATCAGTCAAATGTTAATCTAATTAAGGGTCATCTGTCAAAAATGAAAGGGTTGTTTTAATTAGAAATGTTGCATTTTCATTCCTAGAAAGTTCTCAGTATTTAAATTCACATCTGCCCTGTCTTTTTGGGTTTTTTTTGTCTTCTTCATTTGGTCTTCGATGTGCACACACACACACACACACACACACACACACACACACACACACACACACAACGACAAAACCCCAGCATGTTACTCATTACCTTTTCTCTCTGTATTCTGTGGTTTTAATCTGCCCTTTGAAGAGTTATTTTAAGTATTTAACGAAAACAAATTCAGCTTTTGTTTGTGAGTTTCTGGGGAAGGTTTGCCTCAGACTAATTGGTAGCCTCGGTGCATGACAGCAGCATATGGTGCTGCACAGACAGATTTCAGAAATGGTGTGCATCACATCTGGGAGATTAAAACCATTTTAATGTTGTAAATAGCACTTCCAAAACACAATTACAAAGCACTTTACAAAAGTGAAGCAAGGAGGCTGTGCACAAATCATCCCAGTTTGTTTTTGCTGTATCTCGAATTCAGAGTTATTGGTAGTAAGTCAGGTTGACCTCCAGGAAATCACTTTATTGCTAGAAGGTGAACATACAGTGTGATCAATCAGGAAATCATCCGCTGAGCTGAATCAGACACAAACTCAGATCATTTTCATGTGTGAAACATATAGCTGCATCCAGTAGCTGGTTAGTTTAGCTTAGCATGTTAGCATCCTGCTTAGGCAGCCAGTCCCTGCACCCAGCCAAGGAAGAGTCCCTCACATGGCAAGATGAGAGTGGTGAAGAAAGGGCAAACGCATCCTTTCGCAAGCGTAATAACGTGTCACGAAAATGAGTTGATTTCTTCTGACGTTAGCAGAGATACTCGTTATCTCCTTAACTACAGCGAGGTGAAGGAGGAGGTGGCTCCATTATAAAGTGCTGCAGGAAAACTTGGTTGCACCTTTTGGGGTCGTGGTTTAGAGCATTGTTTAGAGCTGATTATTTTGATTATATACCCAATTTAAATTTCTTGTAACATAACAACGCTGGTGACAGTCAAACTATGACTACAGGAAGGCTGATCGCTGTCATGTATGAACTTGTAATGTTGCGATGACTTTACGTTTCCCAGCAGCCACAAAGCGGATCGACCTCACTACAGTCCGACTGACTCAGAGCCAGTCTGTTCTAGCGGGAGGCTTTATCACGTTTAGCGCGCTGCCAGATTCTGTGCAGGTGAATCCACGTAGAGTTCAGCAAAGGCAACTGGACCTAATCATAGATCTTTGAAGACGTTTCACTTCTCATCCAAGGGGCTTCTTCAGTTCTCAGAACTCTTGGAAACGTCACGTCTGTGATTAAGTCCAGTTGCCTTTGCTCAACTCTGCGCTGATAACCATGACCTAGATAACTGAGAATCTTCAGATGTCTTGAGGTGAAATAACTTGAGATACACAGACGTGCCGCAGGAACAGCAGCATCTCTTTCTGGAAACAGTGTCCCACGAAATCTGAATAAGCCGTAGAAAATGCTCTGCAGTGAAAGCTGTTTGCTGTTTGGGGTCCGTGTATAAAGAAAGAACAGTAACTGCAGGTAATTGACCTAGATAATTGCAATCGTAAGTGTGCTTTTAGTCAAACTGCACACTCAGTTATGTGGGATTTGTTCCAGCTGCCGTGCGAGTTGAGTAATAGTCGTGTTATCAGATTGGCATTAAGTCATCATCAGTGGCCCGTTCGCAGCCCACACTGGTTTGCTTCTGTCTTTGTTTGTGAGCGTCTTTGTGTGTCTCTCGTGTATGCGGATCACTGAAAAGAGCTCCAGACAATAGAGCTCCTAATCACTGTCTTTGTGCCATTTCACAAAACATAACTTTACACGTAAAGCCTCATGTCCATCAGGTTTCAACAGGCCCGTGTTGAAAGAAAGCGGACCAAAATGAAACGCACTGTCACGTATAGTTAAGTCACCGGGAGCAAAGCGGGCCAGGATGAATGGTGCAGATGTGCCATTGAGAGAGTGGCCCACTGAGTGTGTGTGTGTGTGTGTGGGAATGAAAAGGCCGGGAGTGGCTGGAGGAAGTTTGAACACGTTCCCAGTAAGGCTGCTGCTCCCACTCTGAGCCCGACAGGTGATGCTTCGCTTTGGTTTGTCATTTTATTGTGCACACACCTGTTTCTCTGCCAGTGCTGTATTTGAGCATTCAGAGCTGACAAAGCGGAGCCCGCTAGTGTTTATATCTGCACCGTCCCTTCTCGTTCCTGTAGAAAAGTGATTATTTGTCATCTTCCTGTTCCCTTTAATGTCTGCAGGCTTTCACTTGTAATCCGCAGTACTTTTACACATTAATCAGTCCTAGCTTTTCCTCCACAAGTCCCTCTTCCACCTCCTGTGAATGATGCAAGGCTTGCTACTGTAGCCACTGTATCAGTAACGAAATGAAATGCACGTCTATTTTGAAAAACAAAAAGCAGTTTGGAAGCCTGTTAGTGTGAACTGATGCTTCCAGACCTTCTTTTTGTCTTAATCATCTGTCGTGTCATCCTGTATGCACTCTACTTGTTCTGTTCTGATCTATATCCTGTTCTCTGCTGGTGCAATGACCCAATTTCCCCCGTGGGGATCATTAAAGTTTCATGTAATCTAATAGACCATAACAGCACAGTTGACTGATGCTGCTGCTGCTGCTGGTGCTACTCTGATCTCTAGTAATGTCCAGCAGCAGGCTCGTCACTGCTGTGGAAGTTGTGTTTGTTTTTGTGCTTTCTATATCACAAGGAAAGTCTTGCAGGCTGTAGTTTGAAATAAATCGTAGCTGTGTCACATTATGGCCGTTAGCTCTGTTTGCAGTTTGCCTGAGATAACATGCTGCAGAGTGGAGAAAGTGCAAACCAAAACACTGGACTGAAGTTTTGGCCAAAAGTGTGTTTTAAGCGTTTTAAGATTCAAAGGCGAATCTCCTGCAGTGTTACTGTGATTTTGGGTCACCTTTGTTCCTTGTCAGCAGAGCAGCTTCATCATTCATCTGTAGGTTAAACATTCGCTCTCTTTTAGCTCTGTTTTTGGTCTCCACCAACTCCTGTAGGAAATCAGACTCTTTAGCTGCTAAAAGCTTCACCGTGTTCGGCAGCTGGTCACTAACTGTGGCTCCGTCTGCAGACAGTCAGTTAGTGTTACGGCTCATGAAGCTCATAAAGCTGAGGGGAGCTACAGATTCAGGTTCATCACTACGAGCGAAACCTATGATGCTGCCCCATTGGTTTCACGTTGTCATTTTATTCATTTTTATTCTAAAAATACTGATCATATAGCGTCTTTATTGGAACATATTTATTTACCTACTTGACTCATCATTCCCTGCGTCAGTATCAACAAACTGTGACTGATAGAGAGAGCAGCGTGATCTTGTTTCGTCACCCTTGTTTCTGCTCGCCACTTTGACTCTTTCGGCTGAAGGCTTACAAACTTGGCTAAATCACTCCTGAACCGCTCGCTGTGTTCGCCCGTTTGCTTGACAGCAGTTTCCACAGCTAAGGAGGAGAAAGTTAGATTTCATTACTGAGCTTTGGTTAGAATGCATCGCTTTTATTTCAACATCTGCTGTTTTCACATTCCAGCTGATTATTAAAAGCAAGTGAGTCTGATGGGTAAAAGCAGAGAGACTTGGCGTGTCAGTCTGAGGCGACTGGCTGCTCGGCAGTGAGGCTGGATTGTAGCATAACTGGGCAGACGTCACGGCGAAGGTGAATATTTGGCTCAAGCTGGTGACTCCGAGTTGCCCCCTTGGTTTGAAATTAATCTTCAGTTTTACCACATTACGAGAGGCTTATTTGAAAATGAAAACAGAGGTGAGCTTGTCTGTCTGTCAGTGAAAGCTAACAATGAAACAGTTTCAGATTCTGCCTGTTTTACAACCTGTTTGACCTTGATTGAGTCCAGCTGATGTCTTTGCAATGAGAAAAATGTTGCTGCTGATGAGAGCGATGGGTGAAACCATATGAAACGTGTCTGTGGCGTGCTGTACTGATGTTGTGCCGCACCCCGCGACGCATCAGCCCTGCAGAGAGGCGAGATGAAAGTGCTCTGTTGCAGCACCCTGTTTCCCGGCCTTCATCTCCTCTTCATCCCACCCACCCCCTGCAGCACCAGGGGGCACATTGCGGGAGGGGAGAGATAAAAAAGGAAGGGGGGAGGATAACAGAGAAAGAGGGAGAGGGAGATGAGAGAAGGAGGAAGAAATTCTCGCTTAAATAATAGAGAGAGAGAGAGTCATTTTCAAACGGGCGAGCTCCCAAGTGCCCCAGTTTCGGGGGTTTTAGTGAAATCGAGATGAGGCTGGTAAAGCAGACTGATTTTACTCATCCAGAACACAGTCTCTGCTGTCCTCAGAAGTAAAGCAGTGCTGCAGAAGTGCTGCCTCCAGGGGGGCAAAGCAATCCTCCTGACACATCCACTCGCCTCTCACCCCCCGAGCAGCTTGTTCACCTTGTAAACAAGCGGCATGAAAAAGAGTGTCTGAGTGCTTTTGGAGCTCTGACTTCCGTAAAGATCCTTTTAAGGTGTTTAATAGTCCAGGTCTGCTGCAGTCTGCGTCGTTTCCTCCCAGTAAACACTGAACAGACTCTGCTTCAGCCTGACAACACGGCGCTCCTGAGCCAGAGGTCGGAGAGGATGACCGAGGAGAGCCGCCTTAAGGTCGCTGGACTGGACTCTGCATGGTGGCCTGCAGTAATAGAAAACTGTTGATGCAGTAATTCCACACGAGTAAAGGCTGATGTGATCAAAGACGGTGACAAAATGTGTTTATTAACAGAAGTAACAAAACAGACCTTGTTAAACAAAAACAAATCTCCATTTAATTAAAGAAAGCAAATATGATTGTTTAGAGAGATTTTGTTCAAGTTGTTTACTTCTGTAAATATCAGACAAAATTTCTTATTCGTAATATTGTGATGCTGCTTTCAGCCATATTACCCAGGTCTTATCTTCCTCAGAGTTTTCTAGTCTGGTTCCTCTGCTAACGACTGAAATAGGAAAATGAAGTAAACACAAAATGGCAGTCGTGTTTAGTTATTGTGTTGCTGGTCTCCTGCTCTGTTTGCTCTGACTTCTTCTCACTGTGATTTTAAAGCGGACAAGCACTTAAGCAGAGCTTGGAAAGCTGATTATTATATTAGTTTAGACCTGTAGATTGATTTTTAATGAATCCATGTAGCTGTACTGTGCTACAACACTGACATATTACTGCGGCATGTAATCGTTTCGTCGGACTTTCCAGCACAATGTGTGTGCACCTGTGGTCGGTGTCGTGTAAGGAGGACAACACACACCAGTTTTCTCCACCCCACTGGGAACATGCGATTCGACATGCATCTTCATCATATTTATGCTTGCTGCTGTCGATGTGATGCTGCTGGCCCTGCACCACGAGGGCACGGCCGTTCGCTGTGCTGTAGCTGTTGAATGCGGATTTACTTTAAATTGAGTGTGTGTTTGTTTTGGGTTTACATGAGCGCTCCAGCAACCCGATGCACTGCTCACATTATCAACGTGCATTTTTGTGGCTGCTGTGTCGGCCACCTGGTGTAAAAATAGATCTCGCCGCTTGTATCGCAGAGTGAAGCGTCGGGTCAGAGAAGGATACACCAAGAGATAAGATAGAGAAGAGAAACGAATGACAAAGAAGATAAGGTTTCCTTTTAAAAAAGGAAAAGATGGAAAGAGAACGAAAAGGGGTGGAGCATCCGGTTGTTAGAAATACGTCACATGTAAAGAGAGAAAAAAGGATGAATGGCAGCTCAGTTTGTGGAGAAAAACAGAATAGTGCAGTCTCACAAGAAGACAAGAGTGTCTCTCTCTTTGTGGCTTCACCTTCCAATGTTTCTTTCCTCTGACAGACAGATAAGACAGGAGGAAATGCCGTGCTCTTTTATTCAGTTAGTTTGCTAAATCTGCCGTTCTTACTGAGCACCAATTCAGCTTCCCTGCTCTTCCTTCGCCTGGGATTTCGGTAACACAAAACCCTCTCCGCGAGCAGAGTGATCCATTTTGACTTTTAGTTCCACCAAGTTGGTGTAGCTCTAGCTGCACATCTTAAAGCCTCATCTTAAATTCCTGCTGTTTAGACCTGATGCTTATCATTTGAGCCGTACTGGCGGCATGTCTGTCCAAAGCTTCATGACATAACCCTCCAACAGTTGTGAAGATCTGTCGGTCTGGACCAGAGGACACTCGTGGTCCCCTGACGTTTCCTGTAGTCCCACCAGTGGGGCGAAGCTGGTGGCTGTTGGACTCAGATGTGGCAGAGTGATGTGATTCTGTGGCGAGAGCATGATGTGAGGTTCTGGTTGTAGAAATGAGGTTTCAGCCCACAACTAAAGATAGAGAACGACTCCGCTGTTCTGTCTGCAGTGGCAAAGTCACTTTCGACTTTTCAGAGACGACAGCCGTGTTCGACTCAGTCTCTGTCTCATAGGACTGCAGCTAATGTTGATGCTGCATCCCCTTTTTAATGTGTCCTATCATTCCTTAAATGACTTCTGTGTGTTTTCTCTCAGCACTCTGCTGTCCCTTCTCTGCATACGCTGCATGAATTGAAACCTTGTCGTAGATTTCAGGGGAGAAGCGGAGCAGGAAATGCAATGCAAAGAGGGTGAGATGGGGAAAATCACACGAGGAGACCCACGCATGACGTGTTTGCGGATGGACCCGGCTCGGCGGGTGGATTACTCTGTAATGCGAGCGCCGTATTTCTACTGTTTACTCTGAGATGGACGTGACAGACGACAGTGCTGCTGTGATAACTTTCTTAAATCCGGCCTCTGGGTATTTTGAACTTTGGTGCTGTGTTTTGGCTCTGATAAACCTTTAAATGCATTAATCGGCTTCACCAATTGGACCTCCTGGATTGTACTCCATTGTCTTAGAACCTCGCCGACGGAAACACTAAGCCTGCGCTGTTTAAACGCAGCGCCACCCTCCAGAATCACAGCTATTGTGTTATTTGTGTTGAATTGAATCTGTAACGTGTGTCAGTAATGCATGTCTGTATCGACTCTCTAGCTGTGTTAAATGTTGTATGCGGCAAAGATGTCGAGTGAGAGCCTGGGTGTGTTTCTAAGCAGTAGTACTCGGAGACTACAGCGCTGAGAAGGAAATAAAAAGAAACAATGAGTTCACTAAGGCCTGCCGAACTGAGTTAATGAAGAGAATTTACGTGAGAGCGCAGTGGAGAAGGAAAAGAAGATGAGAGAGGAAATGCCTGAGGTTGTAATCAGTGTTCCCTTCCCCTGCGAACCCCCCAGTAAACAAAACACGAGCTTGTACACACAAACACACATACAAAAACTAGAAATCTATACATACAGTGTGATTTCTCCTCGCTGCATGGGACAAAACTGCAGAAATTGCTGCTGTCATTGGGAAAACTTTGTGAATTTAAAGAGGTTTCACCTGAAGAAGAGATTGTTCACCTCGATTTGTTTTTTGGTTTTTGTTTTTTTTTCAGAAATGTCCATTAATTTTCTTTTTTTGTCCCTGGTACTTGAGTCCATTCATCAGCGAATAGGAGACCAAATAAAAGTTAAATAGCAAAAACGTCAAGTCAAATGCAAGTTTCTCAGCTGACGACAAGAAATGCAAACTCAGACGTTACTCGGAAGATACTTTCGTGTGATGCAGTTAAAGGAAAATGTTTTTTAAAAAAATCTTTACAGCTTTTATTGTCTTGTACGCACACAAAAAGTGTGTCATTAATCCGACACATGCACAGGCAGACCACATCAAAACATCCACACATTGTGTACAGCATGAACAAACAAACACTGCTGTATGAACACACACACACACACACACACACACCTCCCATTCAAATCCCTGAGTTTATCATCTCTCACAGCTGCACACACACTTACACACTTGCAGCATGTAGGAGTCGAGCTCTCCAGGGATTAACACTTCAGCACACTCAGTCGTGGGATTTTCCCACTCCACCTCGCAAGCCGAGTTACATTTTCTGTCAGTCACATGGCGTAGGGGTTGCAGGCTCGCCGCCAGCTCCGCACACTCGCCCACAAACTCTCAGGATTTGCCAAACGCTGCAAAGCTGCGCTGGATCGAAGTGAAGGTGGTCTGAGGTCGATTAGGCGTCTCGATGTTTGTCGAAAGGTGTTAATTCTTTTTAAAAAAGAGGGCTTGTAGCAGAGGCTGAAACACATGTTGCTAACAGCCACCCTGGCAGAAGCTTGGGCGCGTATCTCTCTGTAGGTTTCCATCCAGCTGTTTTTCGATTTGTGCACGATGGAAACGCCAGAAATCAAACAGAAAACAGCTGAAGTATCACAAAGGAGTTTTTAAGTTTGGCTGAGGTGAGAAAAGCTGGCATGTCAAAATGCTACTCAGTGTTACACGTGTCCTCTCCACCAGAGCTGACTGAGACTGACTCATTTAATTCACTCGTTCTTTAAAGGATTAGTTCAGCACTTTGATTTGAAAATGAAAAGATGGAAAACCACACTTATATCTCAAGGGTTAATACAAAGCTGGTAGCTGGTTAGACTGGAAACAAGGGCAGACTGTCAGCCTGGATCTGTCTAGACGCGGTGACGTCCTGGATTACCTGCAGGTTGAGTGGCAACCTCTCAGTGACAGCGAGACTTCAGGAAGTCAAGAAGTTGCCAAGATAACAGTCTGTACGTCAGTCCCTCAAAAACCACAACTTGTCATTTTGACACTTGTTGTACGTCAGCCGTTTGCCAGTTTCGGGTCTTCATGCTAACCAGCTGCTGGCTCTAGCTAAAAGCAAAGCGTAGAACTGATCCTTTCAGAAGATGAAACACAAACGACGTTTTAAGTGATTGTGTGTCATGTTGTTTTTAATAAGCTCACAGAAGGAGCTGATTTAAACCTGTGCACTAATTTAAATTTTACTCCACTAAAATCCTCCACACATTAATGGAAACATAGCTTGTGTGTCTCCGTTGAGGACCTCATTGTCTTCCCGTCTGTCTCCCTTCTCTGACTCCCATTTATTGTTTTCCTCCCTCTGTCTCCTCATTCTGCCTCTCACACCTCTGAAGTCTCTCTGCGTCCGTCCTCGTCCTCCTCCACTGTCCACCTTCTCGCTGACAGTGGTAGAGGGCCTGTTGACAGTCCTGTGTGGAAGGAGGCTTTTATTGGGCCTCTGTGTTCAGCCCTTCCTGAGGCCAATGGGATCCAGATGTGGCTCAGCACTGAAGTGACAGCAGCCATTTATGGAGAGAGAGAGAGAGAATGTGTGTGTGTGTGCGTGTGTGTGTGTGTGTGTTGTCTCCTCATTGTGGTCTTTAACTCTTCTTTGGCTGCACTGGACTTTCCCTTTTATTTAAATGTTTGTAGAAAAGCATCAAAATGCATTTAAGGGGAAAGCAAGTCCGCATGTGTTGAGACTGAGGCTGTGAGGTTAAAGGTGTTGGCTCATGTTTTAAAGGAGATTGTCCTTGCGCGCGTGTATGTCGACCTCAGGACTTTTCACAGGTTGAGGAAGATGAGGACATTTTTGACATTCCTCTTATCTTCAAAGAGCTGTTTGGTGTTTGAGTTAAGGTTTTATGGTTAAGGTCAGAACTGGATTCAGTGCGACGTCCTGAGGGCTGCCGTCTGAGACGAACACACCAACATAACCACAAATTCAACTGGGGACGTTTGTTGCATATTCAGTAGTGTGGATAATGTGCATATTTTTATTTTAAAAGACGATAACAGAAACAGTATCTACATTTTCATTCACATGAAGCACAAATTGAACCAAAACTATTGTACTTTGGGATAAACCTGGAGTGATGCTAAGCCCGGTGCCATTAAAACACTTCAGAAGAAGAGTCTAACAAGATAACAGTTAAATCTGATATGTTGGAAAATTATGTAGAAAACACTTCAGAAATCGGACGTTGGTGTTTGTTTTGCGTAGTAATTTGAGGGAGCTTACGGTCTCCTTGTCGCTTCTCGCAGGTCTGATGTTTTTGTCTCTTCAGTGGACGTTTGAATCACACCCTTCGTGCACGTCGTGATCTATTCACTAAGTCCGTTTCTATCAATACACACGCTCGTCCACCTCGGCCCAATTAAAAATTGCACATCAGGTCAAGTGGACGGAAACTCACCTGCTGACAGCTCGTGCACAGACTGCACAGACGCAGACAGACCGGACTGTCAAAACCCACGTCGCTGTGTAGTCCTGAGACCTCAATGCTAAGTGTGCTGCATAGTTTTTGTAATGATGTAATGGATGGAGTGCTGAAATCACAAACGGCACTGGCTAACATCTGTCCACAGCTGGTGAACTGCCTGTGTGTGATTTTATTTTAGTGTGCCTTCCCCACAGATGATTGCAACAGTCGAATTACAGCAGCAACGTTACACCACCAATGTAGGGGGCGCTATGACTGCAGAGGAGCAAATAAAAAAATAAAACCACATCGCGAAGGGTCCTCACGACTAACTAACTCCACAGTCTGTCATGTATTCTGTGTCTGTCTTTCCTTTTTCCTGTTGTTCATTGTGTGTGTGTGTGAGAGAAATGTATTGCGATAAATATGCACTTCATGTGTGAGTCCTTGTGTGTATGTGTGTGAGTGTGTGAATGGAGTAGTGTGCCTCTGTTGAAAGCGTGACCCTGACGAAGCCACAGCAGACGGGAATGAAGAGCCGCAGATGACTGATGCTGTACGTTAATGCAGACACATCCTGGACATGTACAGAAACCCTGCATGCGGACAGACCAGGCTGTCTTTGTACACTGTGTTCCCTCTGGAAAGTGCCAGTATTTCCTCTGCAGCCAAGACAAATGACTGCTTGTTTATTTTATTTTTTCCTACTTTGTCATGGACAGTCTTAAGTTTGGAAAGGATTTAGTGGCACGGCGTCTCACATTTGTTCTTTAACTGATTTCATTTCAATCGCTTCCATGATTCACACTTGCAGTGCGCCCGCTGGGTTCCTCTGTGCTATGGAGTATATTAAATGCGTGGTTGTACTGGAACTGACTCATGTTCAGCCACACATGTTCAGAATAAACCTTTTATATTTCACAGCTGTCTGTGCCATACCCTTTTGTGGCTCCTCGGGTCCAATATCAGCTCATCGTCCAGTTTTAAACTTTTTTTTGTGGTCGGTTTGGGCAATAAATACTGAGCATTTATTACTCAAATGGATGAGAGGCAGCAGGCAGGGTTTTTCATGTCCGGCACTAGTCATTAGGCTGTGACGTGAACTTCTCGCGCTCACCACATGAAACGAACCTCCCGTCTCAGAGTGTGTCACCTAATAGCACAGAGCGATTAGCCAATAACTACACCCACGTGGAGAGCTGCGATGAAGCGTTCAGAAAGCTGAAACCTGTGCAGGCCGACTGTCGGAGATGAAAATTACGTAACAGATGTAAGTCACGTCATTCTGATTTTAAATGTTTTGTTTGTTTTCATTCCCTTTGATCGTTCCCATAAATCGTGAATCATATTACAAATGCTGTATGTCAGGTTTTTTTTAACCGTATTTTGAAGCCCTAAATGGATGTGAATCACCTTGTGCCTCATACATGGTGGATGTTTGAGAGGTATTTTTTACCATTTCTTCTTTACTTTGGATCAAGTTAAATTGTTCTTTACCTCACTTACCCGATCAACATCCCTCTCATGTCTGTCGATGCTTGTTGTTCTTATAATTTGTTTTTAGTGCAGATTAAAAATAAATATGTTGGGTTAACAAGTGAGCCCTTAAGGTGTTTAAATGTTTCATACCTTTGGACAAAACCAGGCAGGCTCTTTTCCTCTATTTCCAGTCTGTATGCTGAGCTAAGCTAACAGGCAACTCGCTGTAGGTTCATGTTCATCTGACTGTTGGCACAAAGAAAGTGTGTGTTGTGTTCTGCTAAAGTTTGAACTTCAGCGGTGAGGAAACAGGAAATAAGCTAGAAGTCCTTTCGTACTGTTTACTGTGTGTGTGTAATTTGTTTGCTTGAATGTGTGCACATTTCCAGGTCATATCCAAATACTGTATTAAGTTTCTTTGTTTCTCCGTCACCCAAACAAACTCCCCTCTTTTCTGTGTTTCCGTGAAGCCCCTTCGGCGTGACCTGTCACGGTTACGTAACTGTACTCCGTCCTCACCTCCTTTCCCCTCCCTTATTTCCTTTTTTCCTAGAAAGGAGGTCTCATCCCATGTGTCTGAAATAACGGAAAGAAAAAAGACAGACAGATAGAGAGAGATAGAGAGAGAGACTGAGAGGGTGAGACAGGAGAGAAAAACGAAAAGCAGGACAGGCTTTGTTCACATTATTTAAAGTCCTTGATTTTGCATGTGCAACCATTCATGGCACCTTGTTTTTATATTTTAATGCGTTTTGTCAAAGAGGTTAAATTAGAATTTGAATTGTAGTACTTTGTTTCTTGAAGTACTTGGCCGTTCAGTGAAGGGATTGACGGATGTGTAAATATGTAGTTTAATTTATACTTATTTTATTTCCTGTGACATGCACATCACGTACCATTTCTGCCATTAGCTGCGTATTACCAATAAAACAGTCTGTCAGTCTGTTTTATGTAACAGTTTAGTTTTATGTTAGGGTAGTGAAACATCAACGTCTTTTTTGAAAATTTAAAAGACTTGCACTGCTTTTCAAATGTGAGCATCACAACCTCCAGTCTGTGTGTGAGTCAACCTGCCAGCTGCTTGTAGCAAACGCCAGTTAGCCCGGCTGATGAGGGCTTGTGGGCGTCGAGACACATGATGGCAGTTTATGAACTCAAACAGATTAAGGAGGTAGCACCTTTGAGCTGAATGCAAACAGACACACACACACACACACAATGTTATCATTTGTCACATCTTATGGATGTTGCAGCTTGCTGCTGAGGATGAAGCTTTTCACAAGCACCTGCTTGCGTGAGTTGTGTTTTCAAGCCTGACTGCACACCTAGAGGAAGAGCTGGCACTGAAGCTACTCCAAACCACACACACACACACACACACACACACACACACTATGTTTTCCCAGCCTGCCATGTGAAGCCGAGCTGCACCTGCTAGCGTAGGAATGCAATGCGACGTCATGCTGCTGCCGTAAGCTGTTGTGAATGTGGCTGTGGTGAAGCCTAAAAAAACAGGCTGAGACACACAGCATGAAATCATTGTGAAAGATTGTTTTCTGCTGCTCCAGATGCACGAGACGGGGGAGGGACGATGGACAGCGAAGACACGGAGGTGATGAACGGGACTCAGAGTCACAGCCTGAGTGGCACTGACTTCTCTCCGTTCGTTTTCCTGTTCGCCTCTAACTCATTTTAGACTGTGTCTCCTGTCCTTTGTCCTTTGTTCTTTAATGATTTAGCCAGAGGTGGAAAGTAACTAAACACTTTTTAAAATGAGCACTCCCATTCCGAGCTACTTATAGCTTTACTTCACTACATTCCTGGGGTAAATACCGAGTCTGTGCACTCGTGCCCTCCACGGCCAGCTGATTGTGTGTATTTTCATCACACTGTAATACGCTTGAGGGACAGAGAAGCTCTAAATAGCAAACATCTGCTTTAATAAAAGCCTCGGTGGACTGAAATTAGCTGCTCTGGAGAAGGCCAGCGCTAAGCAGTCCAACTGTTAAGCCTCGGATCAGAGAAGAAGGCAGTAACACACTTTTTTTTTTTGGACACGTTCTTGAATATATATATATATATATATATTTTTTCCCCTAATGAGAGAAATGGAAAAACGTGTCTTTGCTCTGTTACTCATTTGTTGTTGTGAAACAGCTTTACAGTTTTTAGTCCTAATTGTACGACTTGATTCCGGAGCTGTGTGTGTGTGTGTGTGTGTGTGTGTGTGTGTGTGTGTGTTTGAGGACTTTCTGGTTGTTGTGTTAAAACTGGTCGAGCCGCCAAAAGCACAACTTGACGTGTTTGACTGTTCTTGTGTATCAGCGGCGTTAATTGGCTGTCTGTTTCCGTCATGTTGTAGTTGTTTAATGAAGCGGCACATGGGGTTAATGTGATCATGAGTGTGTGTGTGTGTGTGTGTGTATGTAAGTGATGGCATTCACTGCATCTGCAACCATCATCCTTCAGCGCGTGGCTGCTCCG
The DNA here is from genome assembly GCF_020382885.2 of Scatophagus argus. NCBI lineage: Eukaryota > Metazoa > Chordata > Actinopteri > Scatophagidae > Scatophagus > Scatophagus argus. Next base: position 4,731,084 of record NC_058499.1, on the reverse strand, counting down.
TAGAAGATGAGTATAAGTTTTGACGGACACGCGCCGTGTTGCTGTGTTGCCACTGCCATGTCTGGATTCCATCCAGCTGAACGCACAGCAGTACTTTCTGGTTTGCTTTTGTCAGGTTGAATTGCTGGATGGGGGTGGGGGGGGGGGGAGGTGGTGGATGGTGGGTCGGGGGTTGAGCACTTCTGCCCACCTGCTGGTTTTAGAGCAAAATTTACATGCATTGCAAAGTGAAACTAAAATTAACCTCCTGTTTGGAGGTGCTCTGTCGAAACATAACACTGTCTCTGCAGCAACTGCATGTCACAGACAATGCCAGGAAAGTCTTGCCATATATAAAACTTAGGACTGTCACTAATATAGTTAACACCAATTGAAAATATTGTCTGTATTCTAAACTATGTGTATCTGTTAATTAAATAACTCATCTTTTTTAGTATAAATCAACTCAAAATCCTATAAAAATGACCAATTGTTCCTATTCCTCCTGTGGCTAAGAAAGCAGCCATTAATACCTCATTTTAAGGGTCTAGCATTTCTTTATAATTTTCTTGTAAGTTTCCAGGATGTAACAAGAGAATTTGGTACTAAGTAGTGAAAATGTGAATTTCCTTGCAAGAAAAGCTACGTTTGAGTACAAGTAGATGTCATTAGATGTCATCACTTTAATCTCCAATCTCTCAAATGCTTAATTGTATGCTTTTCTTTCACATTTCTCATTTTCAGCACATTACAATTACAGTTACAATTACAAATGAGTGGGATTTGATTTTAAACAGTGCTTTTACGATTACGGTCTTGTAAAATAAAGCATTATCAAAAAACTACTGAAGTCATAGATCTTATTTGGCGGCCATGTTTACATTACATGTCTACTTCACTGACAGTCGGTTAAAGAAAACATTTGGGGAAATCTTCATCCACAGAACCTAAACTCCCTCTGACCTGGATAGTCAGGCTGGACTTCGTCGTGCTGTAGCCAGCATCAGTATAGATACAACCACTCAGCACTCCATAAAACACAGAAAACTAGCTAATGTAAGCGAGCTCAGCAGAGATTTTGGCACGTCTCCACTTGTTTTTCCTAATTTAGGTCACAAATGGTTTTTGAGAGTGTTTAGGGAAACACTGCAGCTGTATTGGGGGAAGGGGGGGCAGAGCTGTAGCAGAGAGCACCACATTATTAGCTTTAGCATTTGAGCTAATTTTAGCCTCTGTTTGAGGAAGGTCCTGACATGCTAATTAACAGGCTAGCTCCCATCTTGTCCCTCCCCCGCTCAACACTTAACATGCCAAATCCTGTTCTGAAATAGCAGCACCACTGCTTGCTTGTGGAGATGTTGGGCTTTTCTGCAGGAGGAAAGGACTGGCTAACGTAATGTGACAGCGTGGAAGAGCCTACGGGGGCCAGCACGACGCATAAGCACGCATTAGCATACTGTCAGTGTCGAGGCAGTGTTACCATTTGGATGTAGAGATGCACACACACACACACACACACACACAATCACAGCAGGATTAAGCCTTGGGGTCAGCACATTTGCTTCGGCATAAAATCTAACATATGGCCGGCTAAGCGTTGTATCTATGATTTGTGCAAGTGGATGATGTTTCGAGCTGTTTTTAACGCACTTAAGTTGGTTATTTCTGGACTCCATATGGCACCACAGGCTGTGCAGTGCGACGGCCGGGGTTAATTCAGTTTGTATTGAGTCACATTGAATTTAAAACAGAATAGAAATGATAATTGAGCCTTTTAAGTCTTTGGGAACAGCAAATGTGTTTTTTTTGTTTTGTTTTTTTCAAGGCTACATGTTCTTTTTCATGTTCTTTTTTAAAAACAGAACAAAGATGAATTCTTAATTTGCTGTTGCTTCTAAGACCAGGAGCCAAGCAAATCCAAACGCTGTGTTTTAGAAAAAAGTTGCTTACAGTAATGAAACTGTGGATGAGACACGTTTCTGTACACGTATGTATAGAAAATAATGTTTATTAACACAATACATACGACGTGTCCTTTTGTGTCAAATTCAGTACGTGACAGAATTTGAGAGCAAACCACCTTCATGAGTAACTTAAATCCCAACACTGAACACCAACGCCTGCCACATCCTACAAACACACACACACACACACACTGTAATCACTGATTCACAGTGTGTGTTTTCCTGTGCTGTGGTCACAGCAGGCATTGACCATGAAGCAGAGTTCACCGCTAAATCATCCGCATGCTGCCGCTGTGCTCATTAATCTCTTTCTCACACACACACACACAAACTACACACAGCGTGCACCTACACATGTTGCATTAGCAAAGAGAAGTGCATGTATCATTAGCTCAAACAGTACATACATCCTCCTCTACACACAGACATGGTGTCTTCTACCAGCAGTGGTTTGATTATCGTTGACACTTTCCATCAGACGTGCTCATTTCACTCAATCATGGCAGGAAGTGGATGTTCCTCTAAAGCTCAAAACTGGAAACCTTTTTTTGGGGCTCTCATATCCTGAAATTATCGAGGATGAAAGCTCTGTCATTATCATGCAAATTGCAGTTTCAATTTACATTTTGGATTGGATTGAGGGAGCCGAAGGAGATCACAGCGAGCGCCAGTCTGCTCTCACTTCCTGTGGCTGACTTGAGCCTCAACGTGGATCTGATGGACGGAGAAGAAAGATGGACGGATGTGAAAGGGAGAAGAATGAGACAGTCGAGGGATGAATGGACAGAGGAGACGAGAAAACAAACATAAAAGAGAAAGAGGGATATAATGCAGTGATATTTGTTGCTTTTCTTTTTTTTTCTCTTTCTTTTCCAGTCGGCTTGTCCTGATTGGCTCGTTGGATGTGTGTCGGGTCGGCGGTGTTTGGGCTGGGGGGGGTGGCGTCTCAGTGAATCATCACGGGAGATCAAAGCCTGATTCAGGAGCAGGATTTCACTTTTATTAACCGTGTTATTCGGGAGTTGTAATATTCACCCAGCAGCCACAATCAATTATCTGACGCCCACTTCTCTCCCTCCCTCCCCCTCCCTCCCTCCCTCTCCCTCCCTCCCCCTCCCTCCCTCCCTCTCCCTCCCTGCCCCCCCCCCCCCACTGGTTCTTATTTAGTCATTTATCAAAGCTCCAAAATACTGATTGCATCAGTCTGAAATTTCACCCTGCGTCTGTGAAGCTGTTTCTCTGCCTCTCTAATGTCTCACTCTACATGCAGTTCACTTCTCCTCATATCGTCCCCTTTTTGTCCTCCGCTGTCCCCCCTTTCTTTTCTTCTTTTACTGTTCATTGATTTCCTTCTCTATCATCTCATTTTCGTAATCGCATTTGTTTTTGATCTTCTGTCGTGTCCTCATTTCCTTTCATTTCACATTCTTTGTTTTGTTTTTTTCCCCTCTTTGCTTCACTCTTTCTTTATTCCTTTCATGGTCTCTTCTGTCCTGGATGAGCTTCCCTTCTTCCAACCCCTCAGCTTCATCACCTTTCCTCCCCCTTTTTACTTTCTTTTTTAGCATTTTTGCATTTCTCCCTTCTCTTTCGTACCTGCTCCTCCTCTCCTCCTCTCCTCCTCTCCTCTCTTCTCCTCTCCTCCTCTCTTCTCTCCTCCTCTTCTCTCCTCTCCTCCTCCTCTCCTCTCTCCTCTCTCCTTATCTCCTCTCCTCTCTTCTCTCTCCTTATCTCCTCTCCTCTCCTCCTCTCCTCTCTTCTCTCTCCTTATCTCCTCTCCTCTCCTCCTTTCCCCCTCTCCTCTCCTTGTCCTTTCCTCTCCTCTTCCCGTCTCTCTTCCTCCTCTCCTTTGAATAACCAACTCCATTGGTGCCATCAGACTCTTAATGAGAGCCTGAATGAGTCCTCCAAGGGCCTCTAATGATGGACACTCCTCTGTGTGTGTGTGTGTGTGTGTGTGTGTGTGTGTGTGTGTGTGTGTGTGTGTGTGTGTGTGTGTGTTAGCAAAAATGTAACAAAACTCCCACGAGTTGTGGCTCTGTCTGTTTTCAGCTCTGCAGTGTGTTTGCCTTGATAGGAATTTGGCAGTTTAGTGCGTGTTTGATGTGCCCGAGTGTGTGGTGTGTGTGTGTGTGTGTGTGTGTGTGTGTGTGTGTGTGCACGCTCCTCTTGTGGGCCCCTTCCTGAGCCTCATGACCTCTGTTACAGTACTGTGATTGGTAGCTGTTACCTCGACTCCTAACACACATTTTTTTACTTTGGTTCCCATCATAAAGTCTTTGTGTTTAAGTGCAGGATTTTTAAGACCCTGTAAACCTGAAACACTCAAGTTTTTGTTTTACTCGTTGATAAGTAAGCCTGTAAGCTTTGGCCAAAGTCTGTTGTTGGCATGCTGTCTGAAAGGAGAATGACGTACACTGACGTACCTGTCAGTTATCACCTGTCTGCATGCTGATACGTTGACCTGAAGGTGACACTTTCTGTTTTCTCATCAGGCATTTGGGAACGCGAAGACGGCCCACAACAACAACTCCAGTCGCTTTGGCAAGTTCATCCAGGTCAACTACCAGGAGAGTGGCACAGTCAGAGGGTGAGACACACGAACACACCCCACACACACACACACACGACACACATGCTGTTGGGCGGAGTGATAACATTTAGGTTAACCCCTGATTAATGAATTGGTAAAAGAATAGCTGCTGATTAATCCAGCATTTGGCCCATAAAATCATTGCAATAAAGTATTTAAAATGCTACCTATGAATACCTCAGTCAACAATATGATTAACAAGCTTTCATTGGACCCTGATTGTAAATTCATAACTGCTATTCATAGCACTTCATTTCCACATGTGAGAGAGGAAAGTGAATTAATGTCATTAGGTTATCTTGAGACCGAGTGGTTGATAAGTGAACTATCGTCTCGCCTGTTTTAATCTTCAGTTTTTCTGTTTTGTGATATGTCTTTGTAATCTCACGATTCTGCAACTCAGCCTTTTCTGCGTTGTGTTGTTAACTTGATAGCAGCTGATTTATTTTCAGAGCCTCTTTCCTACGTGACTCTTTGTATGTTTATCTGCAGAGCCTATGTGGAGAAGTACCTGCTGGAGAAATCCCGTCTGGTGTACCAGGAGCACAATGAGAGGTGAGTGGAGACGCAGGATGATCGACTGTATGGCTTCTGATGAAGAGCTGCTGACCTTCCCCACATGTTATAATTTAGTTTGAAGGGATGACAAGGGAATCCGTCCACATTGATTTTGATCCTTTTAAGAGGATCTTTTTCAATGTTAACAGCCTTTTGTGCCAGCAGGAAGCAATTTTGGGTGTAAGGAAATAAAATAATTTTAAATCAATCTGTGCCGCGAATTACGGCGTTTTTCTGTGAAAAGAAAAAGATGAGATAAAGACTCTTAAAGAACAGTTGTGGATGTGGTGCAGTGATAAATTGAGAGACACAATCGACTTCCCACTTGTTTCAGATATAGGATATCAAATCCATATCTCTGCACTCATATGTCCAAGAAACTCAATACTACAGTAGTCTTCATTTCCACTGCAAGCTGAGGAAATATCAGGTGTCCATCGGGAATTGGCCTCTGTCTTTTTTTGCTAAAGTAACAATCTGGCTTCCCTCTGCGTTTGTGTCAATCGTGCACGCAGCACATGATTGTTTGGTCAATGCTAATCGCACATCAGAATGGAGAAAGAGGAAACAGTGTCCATTTGATCGTGTAACGCAACAATGTTCTCAGTTCTGATTAGTTTGTCCACACATAGACAGACTTTGTTTTTGCATCTCATATGCGGTGCTCACAAACACACCCATACCTAAAAACATATGTAGGAATATCCACCTGTACCGAGATAACTACAATGCTTTTTTCATCTCTTAGACAACACACACACACACACACACACACACACTCTCCATTGGCTCCGTTCCCATTCTGCTCATCTCTCCCAGTCAACAGTAAAACAAAGTCATTGGTCCCACCAGCATACTGTGAGGACAAGAATAAAAAAAAACCATGTAAAACCGTCCACCGGTCATCGAATCCTTCTAACCCGGATTGGCCGAAGGTTTCTGTTTCATCCTGATGACAGGCCCTGGCGGCCATATTGACAGGGTAGAAACTAAAGACAGGACCTCCCAGACAGCTCCGACCTGAAGAGAGGGTGGTGGGAGCACAGGCAGGCTGATGATAAACTGCAAACTAAATCTTAAAGCCAGTCTCATGACAGGTTGCCTCTGTACGACCCCGGTGTAAGAAAAGAAATACTAGGGAGGGAATGAGGGGTGAGCTTTGCAGTGATGCTGTCAAGCTTTATGACTCCAGACTTGAAGGGAGCAGTAGTTAGTGCAAGTGGAGAGGCTGTTACGGTATTCAGCAACTGTAGTTCTGTCTTAAATTATTGATAGTATCCTTTAGCTAATCGTTTTTTATTCATATGTTTCACTAACTGAGGATCATGACCTAACTAACAACCAAACAGACCACTGGACCTCAACGAAACCTCAACGAGCTCAACGAAAGTGAAGGCAGAACATATCGATTGTCCTCACAACACTGCTTGCAGCTCACTACTGTGTTTCTGATCACTTACCTGTTACCTGATCACTACTGAGCAGACTTTGGCTCCAAATGACATCACCAGAACAAAATGGAAACGCATGTATCTGGGATACTTTGGCTTCAGTGGGAAGTTTAGATGCGTCATTCATCTCACAGACACGAGAGAGGTTTAAATGTATATATAAATATGAAGCGGAAAAACCAAAAACTATGTTGGTCCATCAACACATGTTCAAGGCTGATAGGAGGTAATAATGTACCTTTTAATTGAGGTTACATGGCCAAAACTGTCATATGTTGAAAGCTTCAAGTGATTAATGGGTTAGTGATGGGCGTTGCACTCTGTATTTTTATCTGAACCACTAATGGCCCTGAACTCATCTGGTATCTTTGCACACTATGTACATATGGCCAACCACACAAAACATTATATATTGTGTCTGTGTGTGCTTCTGCTCCTTAATTCATCTTTTTTTTTTTGTTCTGATACCAAAACAAATTTCTTCCACATGAGTACTTGGTCAATAAAGTCTGATTATGGTTCATGGGACATTTTGAACATGAAAATCATGGTAGAAAGACGACCTTAAATCAAGCCTTGTGGCAGGTCAGCAAGAATCTTTTGTTTTTCTCAAGGTCAGTTTGAGGTCAAGGGTTGTGGTTTTAGTTTTGTATCCATGTCGGTAATGGCCGTGCCCGGGGAAATAACAAGTGCCCCTTGCCCAGGAAATCAGGAAACCTGATCTGCACGTATCAATGTTAATGCTGTGCTGTTGTGACTTGATTTAGTCAGCCGACTAGCTCACATTTGGCACCAATTTTTGCTGCTCAACACTTCTTGTCAGCGTTGATTCGGTTCAGCATTTGCCTAAATGCTACCTAAAAGCAGCAGTAGGACTACCTGTCCTTTGTTATGTTGCTAACGTTTCACGATATCACAGCATTGCCTACTCATCCACCAATTACAAGTTTTGGACTCTAACATCCTCCCTACATCAGGCATTAAGTCTCCCTCTCGGTCACAGAGACACGACTCACTTACCTCAACCCCGTGCGCCACACTGCTGCTTTGTTTGACCTGAAATGCGAGCTCATGGGGGGTTAAAGGTGCGACTTATTTGTTACACGTTGCAGCTCAGGGTTGTGAAATAGGCTGCAGATGGGGAGCTTTTCCACTGTAGTCGACTCTGAAAGCTTTGAATGGAGTTTTTCCCGCCTCAGGCGTCGTTTCAGCGGAGCGAGGAGATGTGAAAGCAGTTTTAGCTCTGAGGGACTTTAAAATGATTCAGGAGATCAATACAGGAAAGGTGTTTTTGCACTGTAGTGTCATACCCTCTGACTTACTGTATGGGTATGTTTGTGTTTGTGTCTGTAGGAACTACCATGTGTTCTACTACCTGTTGGCTGGAGCCAGTGAAGAGGAGAGGAAGTCCTTCCACCTGCTCAAACCTGAGGAATACCACTACCTCAACCAGGTCGGCACACACACTCACAGCGCTCAGTGCATGTAAAAATAGCAAAATAAATACCTCTAGAGAAGCCCAACCTGTAGTTATACCATCGTTATGTTGTGCAGTAGAGCTTTCTTTAAATTTATTCTAGACGGGAGATTTCTCAAATGAGCTCACGTGCTAAAAACATGAGGCAGATACAACAAAATATGTCCCAATTATAGAAAAGGAGAAAGAGTTCTACGGCAAGAAGACACTAATGTTGGAGCAAGTGCCATTCAAGTGCCGCTTTCCAAAGACAATAAACTGGGATCAATTATTGAATCAAAAGCCGTTTCGTGTTAGCACATTGAAGGGCAAAGTGATCTCGCGACAAAACGGGTAACGAGATGATCCAACCATACGAAGAATTTAAAACATCCGATTTGTAATGTGAAGGAAACAATGAGCCTCGGCAAACTCTGCTTTTCAGCCTGATGATGACCACGTGTTCATAACGGTCCATGTTGGTGAGATTTGATCGTTAGGAGAATCAGCGCCCCTGAAATGACCCCCTTTGTGGGTGGATTTCATTCACCAAAATGGCGAAAGGATGACTTTCACTTCCTGCTGTACTGAAACTCAGTCAGAAATTATTAATAATGCATTTGTTAATGATGGGAGGAACGCTGTTCTGCGCCGGAAATACAGATTTGATGATTGATGATTTAACATAGACTTAGATGAAAGAAAAAAAATCTTTCCAAAGCAAAATGGTCTAAATGAGTAAAATAAGTGACAGATGTGAGAATATCACAGCCTGTAGGCCCTGCAATCCGAGTGACAGAACTGTGGTGAAATATGACACTAAAAGTTAGGCAATAACATCTAAAAACAAACTCTCTGGTAAGTTACGATGATGATCCGGTGAGCAGAATATTGTTTATGTATTTTATTGAAGAAAATTTCGGTCTCATAATTAAACTCCTTATGGCCGCCTGTACAGGACTCGTAAATTTCATGTAAATCTAAGAGATACTGATGAATGAGGAAAAAAAATGCCCATAAAAATAAATCTGTTTGTACAAGTGGTTCCTGTTTGTTTGAGGCCCAGTGTTAGTGGTTCATTTTAATGAGCTGCAAGGAATTCCGAGTAAATCTGCTCCGTTTCTCACTACACAAATGAAGAACATTCATGCCAAACGCAAATATGTTGTTATTAAAATATAAAGCTAAGGCTCCCTGTGCAGGGATTGATGGAGATCCTGAAGATGATGATAGAAAAATTCTGCTTCTCCCTTCCCTCCGTTTCTCTTTGTTGGATTCTCGTTTATCATAACTGGATCACTTCTCGACGCTCTAAGGTGTTGATTGCATTAACCCCAAAAAGTCTGCACCCTGTTTGTGTGTGTGTGTGTGTGTGTGTGTGTTGGTCTCGGTGTGTTTACATGCTTGTGTACATGCCAGAAGCCTCCATTTGTGTGCATCTTCTGCAGTGCATCTGTGTGTGTTGGCAGCAGATGTGTGAGGATTCGTATTCCCTCTTCTTCTTACGGGGAGGCAACAAAAAAACCTCCTTTGTTCCTCTTTTGGCTTCCCCAAAAAAGTCACAGTTTTTTCTTTCCTCCCGCCTCCCTTAATCCCCACAACAACGCCCTCACAACACCCTCCCCCTCCATACACCCACTCCCACTCCATCCTCTGCTGCTGGCTGCCTCTTACTATGCAGCTCTGTTTCCATGGCAACAGAACTTAATCTGGCGCTCGTGCAGCGGGCGCCGGCGGTCGCGTGTGTTTGCGTTTGCCTGAGCGCACATGCAGAAACTCTTTACGCACACGGTGTCCCAAAAGAGCAAAATGATTTTTATCACTGAGGGAAATGACATTTACCTCTCAGAGATGGATGCTCTGTCTGTCTCTGTGTCTGTCTGCCCGTCTGCCTGTCTGTCTCTCAGTGCAGGATTGTAACCGAGTACATCCAGTGTAATAATAGACGGCGTGTGCATCTTTTCCTCTGAGTCCCTCGGAAAAGTACGCAAGTATCCGAATCCAGTGCGCTAGGACTCTACCGCTACAATAACACTACTCTTTACAGCAGCATTTACAGTACGAGTAAAGGTTGGTTAGTGCAGAGCAAATGCAGACTTAATTAGTAATTAATTGATTAATTTATTAACTAATTAATGTATGATTAACCTAAAACAACATTGTCGCAGTTTAAACTACCAAGTACGCTACACAAGGGCTTTAGATATAGTCACAGCTTGACCAGTTACAACATAATAATTATCCAATAATATGACATAAAGCAATAGAACATCCACTGGGTAGGACTGATGACACTTTGTGCTGTTACTTAAGTAAAAAATGCAAAACTTGTACTTATTAAAGGACTATACTAACACATTGAATTGTTACGTTTTGCTTTTTTGTCACACGAGACATAAAGTTTTCATCAACTGACTGAGATTTTGCGGTTTCTGAAATTTAAACCAGTTGTACCCACTCTGATTACGTCACATCATGGATTCAATTATTACAGCACTGTGTGTGTGTGTGTGTGTGTGTGAGGATTAGTGATTTTTTCTTCCCTTGCGTATGATCACCATGTGTCATCTTGCTTCACTTTTAAGTGTGCGTATTACTGTGTGTACTTCATGCCTTCTTAACCCGCTCTGCCTTGCTTCCAGATGACAAAGAAATTGCACAAACTCCACTGGGACAATTACTATGAGAGCGATCTGGTCAGTATCACGTGGATGACAAGTTGTTTGTGTGCGTCTGTGCTCATGGGTGTGTCGTGGTGCTCTGGGTTTCTGGTGCCAGTCTTGGTCTTGTTCTCTCCCTGCTGTCCACACTCGCCTGCTTTCACTGTAATGGACTTAAGATGAAGGCGACCTGAACTGACCTCAGCTGGTCGAGCTCTGGGAAACGCTGCCTTTGCAATGTTTAAAGGGATACCGTTAAAGGAGTTACTTTACTGTATTTGATTGCTTTGTGTACTTTTGAAGAAGGCTTCATACATTCATCTCACTTAGAGTGGGATATTTGGATAATCTGACACTGATTGACTGATTAACTAATGCGTCATTTAACGAAAGTTTCTTTAAAAAAGTTTCTCGTTCTTCTTCATTCACTTTAACATTCCTAATTCCTTTTTGAAACAAAGGATGAATTTATGCTGAATAAAAATTATATTCAAACATTAAGGAATCCCTTTAATCTGCTGTTTGGCTTCGGATGCTTTGCTGTCGGGAGATGGGAGATGATTTCAAACTGGAAGTGGCCATCTTTAAAGGGAAGGTTCAAGATTTCACCTTCACCACCTCATCATATTTATTATGTGACACACACACACACACACACACACACACACACACACACACACTTAACACTGCAAGAGAGTGTAGTGTAGACGAGGTAGTAGCTGTAGAGCATAAATACTGAAACATTATGAATAGTGAATGATTAAAGTATTAAATTCTGATCCTTACATATATTTGTCACTGCTGATCAATATTAAATGCTGTCAACCTGTACTGGTAGATATTTGAGAATAATAAAATTCTTAAAAATTTTATTAAAAACTCAGATACACAATATAAATAAATATTGATTACAATTTTTAGTTACAAAAGGTTCTAGTCCTGGTTCTTTTGTCAGTATTTAACGCGTCACAATAAAAGTAAACCAGTTTTTCTTTTTAACCAGTTATATGCTTTTAATGTGAAGTAGCAGCAGGAGGAAATGCTGTTTCGTTAGCAGTCAGTGTTTAAGTTGGTATCAGCCAATATTCTCACCATTACCAAACCAGCAAACGAAACAACGTTATTTCCATAACATACAGTAACAGAGCCGGCAGTAACCAAACTATTAGAAGGTATTGGTAGTAATCGATGCAACAGGTGTCACATCCTGAAACTTCCCTCTAAGTGTGTGGTCCACCGTGTGTGTGTGTGTGTGTGTGTGTTTTTACCGTTTCACTTGCCTTTAAGCCTGCCACTGTCTCCACCTGAAGCGAGTAATGTTTGGTCAGTGGGATTTGTTGCTTGTGGATAAAGGATTCAGTATCTCCTAATAGGAGATTAAGTTACTTTGACTTTGCTGGCGAGCAAACACTTGACCTTAGAGGTGGTTTGCATAAATACAACTCGTCTATTGGTCTTACTATATTTCCCTCTTGACTTTGGCTCTGGCTCTCTTGCTTTTTTAAAACGGTGCTTTTGTCCAGGAAAGGTTTTCTGAGGACACTATTTTTTTCTTTCTTTTGCCCTTATTGAAGGTCTTACTTCACATTCATCCAGTGAAAGGAGCTGTGACAGGAAAGCTGTTACATTAACACCAATATTTGATAGTCAAAAGGCAGATTTTTAGTTAAACTTTCTTTTCAGATAAGACTTTAACATTTTTATGAACAGGCTCATTTGCTTTCTTTCCAACAGTGAGAAGCCTGATGCCAGTGACCTATGGGCTGGACGCAGTTAGCCTAGCTTAGCATAATGACTGCCAATAGTCTTGCTCTGTCTAATGTGAAAATTTTCCCCGACTAACAAATCTGAAGTGCCTCATTCATGCACTCTCTTGTTTATTTACCAGAACATGAATAAAAATGTGACAAAGTTTATTTCAGGTTTTGGGTTACATGCTAAACCTGTGCTAACCAGTAGTCGACCTGGTTAAACTGTTGGGTAAACTGTTGTTTGTCAGGAAACAGCGTTCACAACTCCTAAAATCATACACTTTTGTCTGTACATATTTCTGTTCATAAATGCATCAAACAAAGCAGTAATGCATATATAAGTCAGCTTTAGAGGGGCTGTCAGTGTATCTATTGACAGAGCCAGGCTAGCTGCTCTTCCCAGTCCTTATGCTAAGCTAGGCTAACCACGCTATGCATTCCTGCATTCATGACCTGTTTGTTCACATGACATCTCATGTGAAGCACTTCGAATTGACTTGTTGTCGTGAGATTGTTGTCAATCTTCTCATCTCACTCTTTGCAAAGGAAGCAAAACAGAACATTTCTCAAATTGTTGGTCTTTTCCTTTAACTTCTCCGACACTCTCTCTCTCTCTCTCTCACTTCTTTTCCATTTCTCACTCTCATATTTTCTCCTTACACAACCATCCCCTCCTACTGTTTGCTGACACACCGTCTCTCTCTCTCCAGGGTCAGTCAATGACCTCATCAGTCTGTGACCCCACCGTCTAAGGAGATGATGTCACTGTCTTCACAAACCCACACACACACACACACACAGAAAGCTCGGCAGCCCTTGACAGCTGTCTGAGCATCTGACCAACCCCGTGGGCCTGTTTAACCTTTGACCATCACCACTGGTCAATGTGCAGGGTGGGGGTAGACGCTGCAGTAAATAGAGACACTCAGCACTTTGAGCGGTGACCATGTGTATACAGATTCCAGATGCAACGTCTGGGGCCAAAAATAGAAAACAAACACAATTTAACCGAAGATCCCAAAGACCAAACATGTTGTGAATGTTTGCATTTGATGTGTGCAGTCGGGTGTTTGGTCCTGTGCCTCGATGGCTGTGGGTTTGCATTTTGTGCCTGTTTGGGTGTCTATGGTTGTTGGTCGTGTGGAATGTCTAGTGATGGGGTGGCATGCTGTTTTTGGCTCGACGTCGACCGGCTGCCTTGACAACATAAATCAATGATTAAGTCATGGTAAGTAACGGGAAAAGCCTCGACTGGATGCACATAACTTTTAACTGGATCCACGAGGGATCTGTTAAAAAGCTCCATGTGCAGCGTCAGCGAGGCTCCTGACTTGACTCAATTTAGTGTAAACCTGCACCAGAAGTGTTGCAACTGGCATACAATTCCAAGTTACGAAGGGAGAAAAGATTCTTTGTTTAAAATAAGCAAGAAGAACAGATTGTTTCTTAATCATCCCTTTGCTGCACTCAAGCATCCCTCGCTTTTTTTTGTTTTTTTTAGTACCAACAGCTAAGGTTTTGGTTTTTGACCAAAGTATTCCTTCTCAAATGGCCAAAATTGATCTCTTTATTTTCTCAACTTCCTTCAGCGTATCACGTTGTGCTGCTTGGCGCTCAGGTCTAACATACCCGGCAATTTGAAAAGCGACTTTTCCTGGGTCTCGCCGTGGCTCAAGAAGCCTCAAAACCCCTTTGTTGCAACTGCAGAAGTTCGCCGGAGAAATATGTCGATTGTTGGCTCCGCAGCTCCTGACGAGTTCTGAGCCAAAGGAAAACAATGGAGAGGCAGAGGACTGTTGAATGCTGAAGTGTAGAATCCAGAGTGTGGATTATGGGTTCCTGTGTCTTCTCTCTCCGGATGGTCGTTGTGGTATGCGCTAATTACAGCCTGAGAGAGGCTCGCTGCCGAAGCGCAGACTTGTTGACCGACCAGAGGGCCCGAGGAGACACACACACACACAATCAGAGTCAATGTACACATATATGTCCAAGCTCTCCCTCTGCTTTACAATCACTGTTCTGCAGAAATGCACCGACGAGTTGACTTAGCACGGGGAAAGTGCGTTCAAGGAAGCGGCTTGCGTTTCGCCATGTGAAGATTTTCTTTCTACGTGCTCTTGGCCCTGTGTTGCTTTAATTGGTCAACAATAAGCAAACGTGCGATTCCATTGATCGGCCACTGTCATCTGCCGAGTCAGATGACGACATTTTATCTCCTGTGATAAATTGGGTGCCTGCGTGGTGGTCTCACTCATTAAATGTGTGTCACATGATTTTAGATTTGACTCGCTTGGACTTTAGCCTTTTAAACAGGAGTGACTTGGCATTCCCAAGCCCAATGGCTGAAATTGATGTAACGAACAAAATACTCAATGGAAGAAAAATCATCTTTCTTGATTTCTTTGAGTCAGCGGCCAGTCATGTATCTAAGTCTTCATCCTCTGAAATAACATCGCTATCGAACTGGTTCCTGTTAAGTTGTTGTTTGTTAAAAATCTTTTGTGACGCTGATTTGTGTCTCCGTCTTCCTCTCTGCCTCTGTTTCCACCTGACACTAGCAGGACTGCTTCACAGTGGAAGGAGAAGATCTGAAACATGACTTTGAGCGGCTGCAGCTGGCTATGGAGATGGTCGGCTTCTTGCCCACCACACGCAAACAGTAAGATGACCTGCGTGATGCATGAAACTGTTCTCAAATAACTGATTACGGGACCTCAATCCTGTCTGTTGCAATCAGGATCAGGAGTGTTTTTAAGTAGAACGAACGTGCAGAAATTTATCACATTACATTTTTGTGGGAACATATTACCAGCTCAGCCCATGTGGTAACACACGGGGACTTAAAACAAACTAACCTCTCTGTAAGTGATCCTGCTCTTCATCTGATGCTTTCACAAAGAATTTAGATTTCACTGATTTCTCACGTACTCGTCAGTAGCTCAGAGCATGTCGTAGCTTAGTTAGTCTGTTAGTGTCTCTACCACATTTAAAGGAATAATTGATTGGCTTCATATTCAACAAACGAACGTAAGAGTGGTATTGATATCATCTGACTCTGTGCAAGAAACCAAATAAGCACATATGCCAAAATTAAAAACACTTTAAATCTGTGTAACATTCAGGAGGTGAATAGAGTCATTTTTAACCACAAAGAGTCTTTTAAGATAAATATTTCCTCAGATAATTTATTTTCAGCTTCAGGTTGATGTGATAGAGACACATGGTAACCCTTGAAGGTGTCTTTGTCCAGAATCGAGCACTGAAACGTGAAACATGCTGAATAAAGGAGAAGGTAAATGTGTTAACCGTGAGTGCCTTTGTTCTTCGTCAGGATCTTCTCCCTGCTGTCAGCAATCCTCCACCTGGGAAACATCCGCTACAAGAAGAAGACCTACAGGGACGATTCCATCGACATCTGCAACCCAGAAGTCCTGCCCATCGTCTCAGAGCTGCTAGAGGTGAGCGGCTTGATGCGCCTTTTCACCAACACTGCATCAAAGCACCAAAGTTCAAGTGTTCAGATACATCAGATTATGTCAGATTTTATGGAGCTTCATTCTTAAATAAAATTCTCTAAATGCTCTGAAGAATAATTAAAAAGGAAGAATTGGAGCAGGGCTTTACCACAGGGCTCATTTTTTCCCTACACAGTTTGTCATCCTGTCTCCAAAGGTTATTCCATCACACGTCCACTGGAGTTTCGTTAAACAGAACAGACTTTAAAAACCGTGTAGCATCCATTTGAGCGAATGAGTTTTCCTTTTAATATGACGCTATGAGGGATAGTGATTCCTGTTCTCAGAGTTAACCTCCCACTTGGGGTTTTACAAAAAGCCTTTTGGAGAGCTGAGGACTCTCTGTGTACAAGCACAGCTTGTGGTGACAGCGGAAGTTAAGAGGTGCTTCAGGTCCCAAAAGAGCCGTCCAACCATCCAGTGCTTCCACAAAGTACTGTTTGTGTTGAGGCTATTCTCAGACCTCTTGTGCTGGCGTGCTGTTGCGTAGGCGAGCTTTCCCCACCAGGAAAGCCGTTGTCCTGATATCACCTGTGTTTTTAAACCATATTGTAGCAGTTACAAAAACATATCAGACACTGAAACGAGCTTCAAAAAGGGTAATTGTGAGTCTGTCATTCACGACTTGGACGTCAACAACTTTTTGATGTTTTCTGAGGTGAAATGTGTTTTAGTAAACCGCTCGTTTTTTCACTTAGAATATGGACGTGTGGTAGGTGGATAGTCGGCGCTTGTCCAATCACATCCTTGCTTGTGCGGCCGTTTGCTTGTCTACTCGCAGATTTGCAAGGAAATTAGTTTGGTGCCAGTACTTTGTAAATAAAGGTCAAATGAAGTTTGTCCAGCCTTGGTTTCAGAAACATTAATACAGCGGCTAGACAATAGAAGTAAAACTGCCTCAGGCTATTCATAAACTACAGTGTTGGTGCGTTGTGGACAGTCCCATGCTGTTTCATTGTTCCTCTTTTGCTTAACCTAATTTATTTTTACATTTCTATAACCACACTTCTGTTTTATAACTGAACAAACAAAAGCTCAAAAGCTCAGCTGCAAAGAGGTTCTTATGAAGGCTTTTATCTGTGCATAAATTTGCCCCGAACTTAATCTAGAGACTGTAGTAATTATCCAGCATACGCTAATCACTCTGGTCTGGTGGACTTTGTGCCTGCTGAGAGACATGGAAAAACATTTCTTGGCAAGGGTTAACGTGCCACTCAGCGTTTACAAATTTATGATGTTGTGCTGAATTTTGGGTTCATTCTTGACACCGAGTGCAGACCACACACACACACATGCACACACACACACACACACACACACACACACACACACACACCCTCGTCATTGTGCACTCCAAAAGGCTGCTCAGACATCCACATGCTGTTCTGATTTACCTTGGGACTGAGGGATGGTGGCACTTCCCAAACTTCAGCGATTAGCCGGATGTGCTTGTTGAGTCGCTGACAAAACAATGTCCGAAGTGTGCCGGAGACTCCTGTCAACAGCGCAGCGGGGATGTTATGACTGTGGAGAGCCCGCCAGGGTTCCCCTTAACATCCAGACTGGCCTTTGACTCTCTAGAAGTCCAGAGAGGCAGTGACGTGTACTGAGCCACATGTTAGCCACATGCTCGGGGTTACTGTTTTAAGTTCAAGTTTATTTGGATGTCTGTTAGTTAGTGCAAAGGCAGTGGCTATCTGTCCCCAGGGACATATAAAAGCAAAGAAGAAGAAAGGAAAACCAAAACACTGCTTAACCCTTTAATTTGGCAGCATTCCTGCTGAAACACGATGACGACAAAAGAGGGGTCAGCCATAAATATGAATGAATTAAGAACATACAGTGGTTTTAATGGTTCTGTGCAGGAGCTGTTAAAAATTGTTTTCCCGGGAAGTTAATGTGATTTATTGGTAAAAATATGATGTCTTGGGATATTAACTAAAACATAAAAAAGAAGTAAGCAAAGCATGTAGGTACATCAGACGTGCCTTTGAAGTTCTTTTAAAAATGAGTTTGCTTGACGTCAATTCAGAATGAACGTAAAGATCAGACAGGCGCCATCAAAAGTACTTTGCACTTATGTCTTATTGATGGTGCATGAGTTTATTTTAAGACCCTTTGCATAAAAGGCTAAAATAGGTTGTTGAGGGTTTGCTAAATGCAGTTTCGTGCGAGTCATGCGAGAGTGAAGTTGCTCCACGGGAAAGTTCAGCTAAAGAGCACTTACTGGCTCTCAGTGAGGTCTTAATTTGCATGAATAAGCAGTGATGAAATCAGTCTATACTTCACTTCACTTGAGATATAAGATGGGCAACATTTCAAGCAGGATGGCATCTGCTGCCCTCACTGTTGCTGTGGTGCACTGCTGTGATGCACCACACAAGGAGAGCTGATCGCCAGGGGTGTGGATTGATGAATGAATAGGAATGAAGCTGGCTGGGACTTCCTGTTTCCTGTGGAACTGGAAGAGGAAGTAGAACTCGTAGGAGCTGATGGACGGCTGACAGACTGGATCCTTTGAGCTGCGGCGCTGAGTGATTCAGCCTAAACAGAAACATTCCTGCACAAACTGATAATCAGTCCTGAGGGGGTATCTTACAGTTAGAACAAGGCCGATTAAAGCTGAACTTGTTGATGGTATTTTAATGCTTCAAAACAGTGTCTTGAGACACGCTTTTTGAGCCCGAGGTCAATCCAGTCCAAGTTTGTGCTTGCGACCTCACCTTGTTGTAGGCCAATACATTTTAATAAAGTCCTCACAGGTTTTTGGTTTATTTATTTTCTTTGTTCGTAAGCTTCCAGTGTTGCTTTTCTTCAAGCTTCTTTTAAGCCTCTTTTCACAGATAGTAAAAACATGTAGTAAGAGATTCCAGCCTTCACGGACACGATTTAAATATTTAATGTCAACTTTACAGTATGCTAAAATACATCATTTGATCATCTTCAAAGTGTCTTTGTTTGTAGTACATAATGAAAATGTAGGGACGCGGCAGAAGGACCATCAACCACCTAACGGATCACCGAGTTTTGATGTGGTGTTTTACTCCCACAAATAGAGAAAACAGAGAAAAGCATCTGCCAGGAGTAAAGATTTGGTAACGCAGAATTAGACATGAGAGGGAAAAAAAACTTGGTTAATTTGAGAGCAGAATCACTGACCCTAAACCACTGCTTACACACTTCTGTGTATTATGGTATTAGAGCTGTGATCATAGCCGGAGCAGCAAGCCTTGTTACCAGGCGACTAATGCATGGAAATGTAGCGGCTAAAGACCAATCACCAGGCTGCAGAATAGGCTTTGCTCATAGTCGAGGGATTATCAGCCAGTGTGAAATGAAGTCTGATTATGCCACCTCCCGCACACGACACTCTCTCTCTCTCTCACACACACACACACACACACAGCCCTCCTCCTGTCCTCCGTTCTCTGTTTATGTCAAAGTCTTTACAAAGGAGTTGACAAAACCAGATTCATTATGGTATTAACTCTAACAGTAACACCCTTGCCTTTTATGCATGAAGACATCACACAAATACATGCTGTGCACACACACACACACACACTGACACACGTGGTCTGTGCTGCAGCTGTTCAACCCAATCCCATAATCCCTATAGATGGAGGAGATGTGTGTGGTGACATCTGCTTCTCCCACTGTGGCCTTGTCATCAGTGGTTTGTCTGGGGCCAAGTTATCATCCTTGCAAACTTGCAGGCCACATACTATTGTCCTGTGTGTGTGTGTGTGTGTGTGTGAGGACAGAGAAGCACAGTGTTTACCTGCTGCTGTAGAAGCAGCACTTTAGTCAGTTAAAAGATTAAAAGTAGATCAAAACATATCACCTTGATGCAAAAGTCCTGTTAAACCAAAAAGCAAACCTACTCAACATGTCCAGCAAAGGTGTCATAAAACCAGAGATGTTAATGAAATAATGACCTTGGTTTAAACAACATACTGTTCTCTGCCTGTAAACAAAACAAATGTTGTCCGATGCTATGCAGTATGTCCCCTATTGTCCAGATGTGGGGGTCAGTCCTCACCAGCTGTCAGTGATTATCAAATGCATAAATTATATTCTACATAAACTATCAAAATGATGATTCGGCCAGAGGTCTGAGTCAGCTGTCGGAAAGAGTTTTGGTGTCTTGCTCAAAGACAACTCATATTCGGCCGTTCTTATTCTGTGGAAACAGTTGTATAAAGTCTTCTGTGTCTCTGCTGGGACCTTTCAGTCATGCAAGTCTGAGAAACTTCAGTTCAGCACTCAAGAGGCATCATGACTATTCTGTGCTTTGACTTGGAGAATAAACATTTGTAACAGTTCATTTGTATCATCATTTGTATACTTTTGTATGCGAAATTTTGGGTGTCTTGATATCTCGTCCTCTGCTGCTTATATTTTAATATTTCTTTTTAAAATCTGTCTCTTGTGAATCCCCCATCTTTACGGAGGGGTAAGATACAAATGCTGGAGATCCCCCCTTAATAAAATAATTCTCTGGGATGTTTTTGGGATGTTTTTGGCCTGAACCGCTGCTGCACGTTTTCGCCGTTACTGTTCTCATGACTTTGTCACTTTTAACTGTCAGGTTGTCGAGTAAATGCCCTCAAAATAACACACAATCAATTCTCACGTTAGCTTAGCTTTCGCCAACATCAGATGTGTGAGTGATGTCAGTCCCTGATCTTGACCATTTTTCTCCCTCTTCAGGTCAAAGAGGAGATGCTGCTGGAAGCGCTGACCACCAGGAAGACGATGACTGTCGGAGAGAGGCTCATCGTACCCTACAAACTCGCTGAGGTGACCTTTTTAGTCGACACAACATCCACATTGAGCGCCGCATCAGAATGTGATACGTTCCCACCTGAGTGTCAGCACAGACGTTTTTTGACCTTCTAAAACTGACGACCTATGACTCGTAAAACCCCCAGTGGGTCTGTCTGGTTCCTTAATGTCAAATCGCATTTAACACCCACAGAAATCCTGAGGGACCGAGGGACAATTTTAACAAATTTTTACAGCTTTGTTCGAAAAGGCCTGTGCGAGGCGGCAGGAGGGGCGTGTCATCAATAAACTCCAGTCAGTCTCAAGAAGCCGAATGTTTCGTCATGAAGTGCGTCAGCTGTGCATGAGATGCATGCTTTGCAGCTTGTCTAGGGAGATTGTTGTGGCACTTCCCCAGCCCCCACCGCTTCTTTCTAAGGCTCTTTTGATAGGGGTCTCTTCCTCTGCAACTTCCTGTTTCCTGTCGAGGCAAGGAATGGCGCAACTTAACCCTGTGCATGCGGCCCACTGGACTTAGTACCTGTACCTCCTGGATGACCTAGATACTGTAGACACAGTGATGTCTGTCACTGTGCTAGGAAGCATTAATATTCAGCGGTCTGCGTTTATCCCCGAAGCTTTTGATGGTTTAATGTAGAACTGAATTTGGTCCAGCCCATGTCTGCAGGGCCTTTTTCTCTCTGAGGAAGGAAGTCCTACACATAGATAGTCTTTAACCCTGCTCCTCCCCCCTCCCCCCCATCTGATCTACGAGATAGTCTAGCCCAACAATGGTTGCTCCCGCTCTCACACGCCCCCCATCTCTCCAGTCATGTGGTCTGCTCTCAGGA
The DNA here is from genome assembly GCF_020382885.2 of Scatophagus argus. Taxonomy (NCBI): domain Eukaryota; kingdom Metazoa; phylum Chordata; class Actinopteri; family Scatophagidae; genus Scatophagus; species Scatophagus argus. Next base: position 4,709,539 of record NC_058499.1, on the reverse strand, counting down.
ATGTGCAACCTCCACTGGAATATACAGTACAGAGGCCAAAAGCCAGATCCTGGGTCTGTCTCTGTCTCTGTCTCTGTCTCTCCCCTTCAGTCACACACGTTTCAAACACATAAATCACCCCTTTTCCAGATTATCTGTGTCACAGAGGCTCAGACAATGTGATCAGAAGCTTTATCCTGGACGAGGGCTGCAGCATTGATAAACTCTGTCCTTGAGCTTCTGGAAGTTCCCTCCTGTCCTTCACAAGATGGCCTTATCTTGAAAGGAGAGTGAAATAGAAATAGAAAAGATGTGGAGAGAAGGCAGCAGAGGCCTTTCAGTGTCATAGTCTTCTGTTGACAGAAAAGGAAAAGACTGAAAAAGTCTAGAATAACCTCACTGGAAATCCCCAGATGTGTGTGTGCTTTAAGAGAAGAAAAGAGTGTTATTACCTGTCACTGTGTATTTGTATCGTTAGCCTTGAGAGTGAACCAAAATAGTTGGGTTGCGGGCTCTAAAACTCAAACAATGAGCTGAAAGATGCTGTGCAGCACTGCAGAGTCGGGTGCTAATTATCCATGGGGTTTGTTGCTGTGCGCTTTTCATACCCACACATTATTCACACAGAAATAGAAATTATAGCTAAGACGCCCGTTAAAATGTCTTAATAATGACGACACTCGTGTTGCATGTTTTGCTGAGTTTCATACGTACATTATCCCAAGTGTTTCCAACAATGTTCAAGTCCAAAGAAATCCGCAATTTTATTCAAAGTGACGGTGCGCTTCATTTGGTCACCTGTCAAGGGCGTCATATCTCCTTTACTTGTGGGGAAACTCGGGAAATGGCAGATGATTCATTGAAGGGTGAGGAGGGAAGTTGGAAAGGCAGCTGGCGAGCCGCTCTCTAGTTTACTACTGTTTGTATCGCTCGCTCATGATGGAGCGTGGTGGTTCGTGGCCGCTTGTTAAATGTTCTGTTGCTGAAGCTGTCGTCGCAAAGTCCACAAACGTGCGAGAGAACCAAACCACCCAAGAAGAGAGATGAAACAAGGGGGGACGTTGGTGATTTATTTCCAAGTTGGAGGGGAGCTTCATGACAAACTAGGACCACAGAAAATCAAAATGTTCTCACTTTCCAAAAATGCCTTCACTCTCTGATATCTAAGACTCACACTGGTCCCAAAGTGAAGCCGTGCCCTGATTTCACTGAGGGCCGTGGGAGCGAGATGAGGCCACCTGTGGAATCCATAACACGCCTGTTTTTATACAAAGGAAATGTGGAAAAAGGACCTGGCAAATGCTTCTGCTTCTTCCTACTTGGATGAGAAAGGTTGAGAAAGTGTGCTAGGCAGCTGTCCCATCCACCCACGCCTGAAATGAGGAGGTTTTGACAAAGCGTCTGACCTGCTGAACCTCGGCCTGCTGCAGAGTGGAGGCTGGATGGGCCCTGGTTGAGTCAGGTGGTATGCGTTTATGAATTGCCTGGTCTTGGTTCCAGAGTTGTGAGAATGAAAGTAATTACCTTTTCAAGCAAGGAAACTGTGCTTGGCAACCCGTAAAGAGGTCAGAATCTGGAGTTGAGCTAATGTCTTTCGGTCTTGGTTGCTAAAGAAGCGGTCTAACCGCTTCTTTAGCAGGCTTTGTTTCTTTTTCACGCTTTCTGCTAATTTTGTCCTCATGCTCTCTCAAGACGACAGGCTTCACAAAAGATTATCAGAGTCATATTTCTAATCAATAAGCCAGTCTGCTGCTTATGTTTCAAGATCTTATTTCATCAGTAATGCTGTGGGATCTGGAGTAGTTTTCTTTCCTTCTCCTTTTACTTTTATGGCATAACAGGCTTTAAATCACACATTTTTCACAGAAATGACTGGAAAAAAGATGCCTTCTTCTGTTTTTTAACTGTAGGTTTGGTACATTAATATTTTTCATGTTAAAAGTTTCTCATGTCCAAGTGTTGCAGATGAAGGTGACTCAGTCCACTAAAGGAAAAAAAGAAAATAAAATGACTTTTTTTTCTTGCCACACTAGCCTCAGCTGTCCTTTATGATTAGCACTAAGTAGCAAATGTTAGCATGCTACCTCTGTAACTAAGATGGTAAGCATGACGGCTAAACATCAGCATGTTAATGTTGTCACTGTTGACATGTTAGCCATGCTGACAGTCAGCATTTGTTTTTGTACCAAAAGTCTGATCTCGTTTACTTATCAGGGCTTTTGGACCGAATGAGCAGATGAAAGTGTGTGTGGTGGAGGTGCACAAGCATGTGAGCTCATGTTTGTCAAGATAAGGTGTGCTGTCTGACTTTGACATTTTTGATGTGGCTCCACATAATATGACTCCACCACTTCCTTCTTCCTGTTTGAAGACAGACACGGGGAAGGGGAAGTGTGTGTGTGTGTGTGTGTGTGTGTGTGGCTGCATCAGATGCTCATTCATACATTTGCATTCATATAAAAGGTTCTGCTTCATGTTAGAAACTGTTTCAAAGATGTGGAAACCTCACAGTGAGCCTGTAGGGGAAACTTAAAATGTCTCGCGTCAGTACATGTGTGTATACGTACACTCGTATACAAAAACAACAAGTACATAAATACAAATTAAAAACAGATGCAGATTGGGCATATTGTGGCGAAACATGCACGCACACTGAAAATATCCTGCAGCGAGGAAGCCAGCAGGCCACGTGCAACATGAGCTCATGCTGGTGTTTCACACCTCCTGTGGTTTTTAGGAGAAAGAAAGAAATACAAAGAAGGAGAACAACAACTTCCCCTCAGCAGAGCCTTATAATCACAAACACCAGTTAAGGCCTGTTTTAGCACCCAGGACAGTTTACAAAAGTCTCTGATAAAGTCCTCATAATTATTTTGTCAGTTTCTTGGGTGGCCCTCCAGTAAAATGTTTTCATCCCATTTGCTTCCAGCCATGTTCCATCCGAGTTCCTAACTGCTCCCATTGTGGTGAATAATTAAATTACACAGCAAACACAGAGACAATGCACGCTCACTGAGCATGTCAAACGTTCACATCACATCTGCCAATCTCCAGAGTTCCTGCTGGAGCATTTTAAATGGTGATTCTTTTTAGATCGTTGTATTATTCATCACAAACTTACATAACTTTGTGGGAGCAGGGACGTCACAGGCCTGTTGGCTAAAAATATTCCAAACAATCAATAATGCAGGAGTGAAGAGGCAGCTTTTAAAATGCACGGTTTTGCTTCATCATGACTGTTGGCTGCGCATGGCCTCAGCAGGCGGTGTTTCTAACGGCCCTTCACAGTAAGGGCATCTGCATCAGGGCGTGAACAGGTTCACAGTGTCCCACAAAGACCTCTAAAAGATCTGAGAAGTTTTGCTGTATTCAGTTTTAATATCCTGACAGAGGAGCCTGTACGCTAGTTGTTGTTTATTGCTTTAGGAAGCCTTTGACATCCTCATCCTGTCTACCAAGCTCTCTGATTGGTCCACTCTTTCTTCAGCTTGAGGAAATAGACTGCTCAGCCACAACGTTAAAACCACAGACAGATGAAGTGAATAAAAATGAATCGTATCTTTAATGTATCTGTGATGTTTTATGGGGAAACCTTGGATTCTGGCAAACCAAGTCAACCTGAAACACTGACCCTGTCAACTGTCTGTTGAAGTACCTTCCTTCCATGTCTGTGATTAACAGGTGAAAGAGTTGAGTGTTTGATGAAGTTGAGTGGCGAAATCCGGGAATCCTTGTTAAGATTTAACGGGGCACTCACGCTGTGATGTTGTGTTTTTCCTCACTCACTCAGCTGTTGTCACAAATGCAGAAATTTCACCCTCCTTGCATCCTATTTGTTTTCAATCAGTGCTGAATGAAATATACCCTGACTGGATTACAGTGAACAGGGTCTTGAGGTCTCTGTTTTAATGCACAACTATTTTGGGGTTCCTGGCATGAAAACATTTGACCTAGTTGAAGCAGATTTCCTTTGTCTTGTTCCACTCTCCATTCAATCATAACATTTCTTCCTGCCAAAGAACGTGCTGTGGTGTCCAAGTCTCCGTTTAAGTGAGCTTAAATCAAAAAGTGATCCACAAAAGAAGGGTCCAAATAGTGATATGCAGTCCTGGAGGCACTTAAGGCCACGGCTCCTGACTGAAAACACCTAAGCATTACGCACTTCGCACAGCATGACGACTAAACATAAGAGCAGTAACTTGGAGCTGTGAGCAGTGTGGGCGTTGGTATTACTGCAGCTCTGTGGCATGTAGCGTCTCTAAATTACAGTAGCACAGCTGCTAACCACCAACACGGTTGCTTACTTGAGCTAACAGGTATGCTTGTCCTAATGAATCTTCCTTATACTGGCTAATTTAAACAGCCTGGTGCTAAGCTATTGTTGTTTGTATCCTGACATTTGAAAAAAACACACACCTGATAAACATAATGTTGATTAATGACACTTGGTTGGTTGTTAATTGCTCTCATTTCTACACTCTGCTGAATGTGAAGGTAGAACCAGCTGGCAGTTAGCTTAGCATACCATTAGGGCAAGAAAAAGCTAGCCTGGCTTTAAATACACTTGCATCCAAGCTAACTCTTTTACATCCTGGTTTTAAATCTAATTAAATTATATTTTACCAACAGGAAATTAGTTAATTAGCAACGTTGGGAGCTACTAAGCTGTTTCTTCCTGTTAACAGTCTTTATGTTAAACTAAGCTAATCGACTCCTGCCCCAGTTTCAAATTTAGGGCACAGATATGAGTAATACTGTTTAATTAGATTTTTATAGTGGCCTGATCCAAATAATGGAATGCAGTATTTGATTTAAAACACCACAGCATTTCCTGCCCCGTTTTTTTTTTTTAAAGATCTTTTTCTCAATCCCGTCAGATGACTCAGCTTCTCCATGTGCAGTAGTTCATTAGACATCTTCTCTGCCCACTTCACATATTTAATATGACACTGATCCAGTTCCAGAGAACAGAGAGGGAACATTAATGTCATGTTTGTCTCGTTTTGTCTGATCTGATCTCCTGCAGCGTGAAGGTGTTTTGTTGGTTTCTGTCGTACAATGAAACGACAAATCGTCAAAAAGAAATACACAAAAAGAAGGAAGTGTTTTATTGGTTGCATAAGTGTTCCCACTGTGTTCATTCAACACTTGTGGGCTGCCACAACAACACTAGCACCTCTGTGAGATGAAAATGGCTGAGCAGCAGAGGAGGGTTACTGCAGCAAAGGATAAAACACTTAAACAAAACACCTCAGTGGGCGTGAACGGTATTGGCCTCCGTTCCACATTAAGAAATCCATATGTTTTTGATCAGGAGGAAACTGACATGTTCTGTGTGTGTTTGTGTGTAGGCGGGAACGGTGAGAGACTCCATGGCCAAGTCACTTTACAGCGCACTGTTTGACTGGATTGTGTTCAGGACCAACCACGCCCTGCTCAACAACAGGGACCTGGAGGACAATTCAAAGGTAGCCATGAAAACATCACGCACTCAAAGACATCTCGTGTGCTCACATACAGAAAGGTGCTTACTTTTGTTCTCCAAAGTTTATGAAATCAGTAACATTTATTCATGATGAGGGTGTTGTCATAATGTCAAGTGCTCCGTGGGTGTTATTATCAACTGTGAGATCATTCAAAGATAGTTTTCCGCTATGGTGGCTCTGTTCTTGTGCCGTGACGGTTGAAAGGTGTTGAAGGGTGCTTCTCGGAATAAGAAATTGCCTTTAACCACAATTTAACCACAAGTTAAAGTCAGTTTAAACCCCTTAAGCTGAGCTGCACCACCTCCAGGAGTAAATATTCCTCTGGCTGAAACTTATAGATGTGATGTTGTGCTTTGTTATAAAACGGTTCATCTGAATTTTATTTTTTCTGAATGCTACCATAATCACTGTATTGTAAAATAACCTGAACAGTAAACAGAGGAAGCCGGCAGAGTCAGGCCAGTAAATTAATCACAAGGTCACTCAGAAGTCTCGTTGGATGTCTGAAGGATCAGAAGTCATTTATCCCGTAGTTAATAAATGAAAATGTTCTTGTCTTTAGCTGCTGTCCTTAAAGTTTGTGTGTTATAGAGTATCCACACTGTCACTGTTTATGTATGTTTGGATGCTCTAAATGAACTACCTGGCAGGCCATAAACAGTTTTCCACAGTAGATCGTTTTAGTCTGTTCTGTCCTTCCCCTCCACTCAGAGCTTCGCGCTGCAGTTCTGCGTTGCGTAGGCCGACATTTTGACGCAACACAGCAGCAGGAGGACCACACGTGTTAATGAGGGCTGCACACCATTTAGCTTTACTAGTTTCAGGTCATCACTACTGTGTGTGCCGGCCGATACACTTCATGAATGGTATTAATTACACCCATGTTTGTGCTAACAGTGGGGGGAAGAAAAGGTTACCGTGGAAACTGGTTTATAATGTGGACGAAGGAGAAATTCATCCTCCGGTCCTTCGTTTTGTTCTTTGTGTCTTTCTCCATTCGTCTGACTCATGCAGTCCCATCCTGCTGCTGCCTGTCTTTCTGTCTGCCAGTCAAGACTGCACTTGATTCCTGTGTGTGTGTGTGTGTGTGTGTGTGCGTGTGTGTGTGTGTGTGTGTGCGTGTGTGTTTGAGTGGCAGCTGGCAAGTCAGACCCTGTGGGGGCATCTAAAGGATTAGAAAACATATCTATGTGTGTGTGTGTGTGTGTGTGTGTATGATAACATGTCATAGTGTGATTGTGTATGCCAAGAACATTTAGGCAGATGGCATCAAGTTCCCCTCAGCTCAGTTTACCCCCTGTGGTCCTCGGCTGTCCCACTGCAGTGTGTGTGTGTGTGTGTGCCACTGTCATCATCTGTGTGTGTGTGTGTTGCTGTCTGGGGGTCGATGAGGTTGCACTTTCTGTCAAGGTCATTGTTCTTCCACACCAGTAACAGTTTATACGTGCAGCCTGTGCTGATGTATGTTTTGTTCAAATAAAATTGCCCTTCAGAGGGAAATAAAACACTGCAGGATAAAATCTGATTAATTTGGAAACAGCTCCTACAGTCCATTTCCTAATTAAAGGCCTTCTTTGAGTGAACGCCTCCTGCGGATGGTGCATATTGATGATACACGATGATATGAATCTTACTGACACTCAGGGGAGCAGCTGGGTCAGCGAAGCTGTAAAAAGTGGGATATGAAAAGAAACGCAATAAAAAATATCTCTCCGTTAAGATAATAAATGGTCATAAATTTTTACTGGTGTTTACAGTGTTGCTAGAGGATATTTTTCTTATCCCTTTTTTTTTTAACGATAAGTGAAATAAACCGTCTGTCTTTTCCACCAGATTCTGTCCATAGGAGTCCTGGACATCTTTGGCTTTGAGGATTACGAGAACAACAGCTTTGAACAGTTCTGCATCAACTTCGCCAACGAGCGGCTCCAGCACTACTTCAACCAGCACATCTTCAAATTAGAACAGGTTATTCTCTCTTTGCTGTTTGTTAACCATCCACACAGTGAGTATTGTGCAGCTGCTGATAACACGTCATTGTTTTACTGTGTTTGACTGCCGCTGTGACGACACTTAAACATCTGCTGCCGGCGTGCCCTGGTATCCAGTGATGTCCGCTTACGCACCGCCGTCACGTTATTGTGGCTTGTTACACGTTCTGCACGTTATGCTGTTGATTCATTCGGCTGATGCTCGGCAGATTTCCTTCATACATCCGGCTGGTGAAAGTGGATGATTTCCTCCTCGGCTGAGAGCTTTGAATGCAGTACAATAAGGTTTAAACATTGTGAGGGAGGAGCTCCTTTCCTTGGTTTCCTGAGTTGTAGTTTCAGTTTCTTAAGTACATCATGATGTTCATTTTGTGAATTACGATCCCATTTGGAATAGAGCAGGATATGCTCTGAGGCGGGGCCACCTTGTGATTGACAAGTCGCTACCACAGCGTGTCCTCAAGTTCTCAGTCAGGTCCGACCAGGAGAAGGTCCTGACAAACCGTGTCCTCCCCGACTCCACCTGTGACTCCTACAACTTAAGATGGGGACAGACTTCATGCCAACAGTATATAGATAGTTGGCACCAAAAGTAAACTTTCCTTCCCTTAAAGGGGTCACCAGCCCTAAAGGTTGGAGCCCCACTGCTCCAGATCATCAGCATTAAGTCCAACTGCTTCTACAGATAGAACAGTAGAACAATAACACAATTTACTTTCTTGTTTAGAAAGAAAGTAAATTTCAGCACTAAGGAGCAAAATAGAGAGAACATTTGTTGTACTGCTCATTTCTGTTGTATTCTCGTGTATTTACCACAAGCATTTTTAAGTACAAGAAACATTCACTTCTCTTTAGCAAAGTGGACCCTTTTGTAAATGCAAGCCACAGGATGAAACGTTCTGTTTTGTTCTGCGGTGCCTGACGTAACATTTGCAGACCTTTCATTTATGCAAGCACAAAGATCTTTGCGAGTTGAATGTTCCCTTGTATGATTGCTTTGTGCTTTTCCCTGACATTACAGTACAAGCGACTATAATTATGGAGCGACGCTGAGTTAGCATGCGAATCCATTAAAGTGAAAGGCCAGAGGAAAAGTGCTGAACAACCCGAATGGGGTGACAGTCTGGGTCACAATGCACGAGTCAGACGGAGCTGCTTGTTTCCCGACAGCTAAAGGCCGCTAACTCAGGCAACACTTTTAGCTTCTTAGTAGGGTCTGGTTTGGTGTGCTTGTTTTTATTTACTCTTATTTGCTTTCTTCTTTTTTTTCTTTTTTCCTGTCATTTCATGCTTTTCACTACAACTGCACCTTAATGTCTTCCACTCAAAAGGGCTATTGCTGAACCACTAATCCCTTACTGGCTATATTATGTATTCATTATGCTCAGTTTATTCAGATAATAAATATTCAGTCCATGCATTTTATCGTTTTTCTGAATTGTGTCCTCGGAACAAGCGAGAGAGCAGCGTGAGAGACATTTTGGGGGGAGATAATGAGTCTCAGTCAGACAGACTCTGTCACAGTGGCGGTCGGCTCTGGTCTCCCTCGTACTGAGCCCTGATTGGTTGTGGCAACTTGGCGGGCGGGCCCACGGCTGAGGGCAAAATGAGGAGAGGCAACAGAGTGGCAAAGAAAAAGAGCAGCGTCTCAGTAAACGAGCGCAGTAACGTCCCTTCGGCCTCAATGAAGATCACAGTGCGTCGGTGCACTAATGGTTCTGTTATCTGTTTCTGACAGTTAGCCCTCAGGACCTACACACACACACACACACACACACATGCACACACATACACAGTCTGCAGGATGTACAAACAGGTCATGTTACAAAAAAAAGACGGTTAAGCGCTCTGGGGGTTTAATTTTCCAACATTTTCCGATGTTGAAGCCGATAATAAAACAAGGACTCGGTCAGACAATAGAAAAAAATACTGTAAACAACAAAAAACTCTACATATGTATATAAAACAAGCATGGAAACCAGTAATACCTGATGAACACCAGCATGTTTGCAGTGTTGTGCAGTTCATGTTGCTCAGCTCAACTCTTGATTGATAATGCAGCAAAATGATTACAACATCGTCTAAATGCCAAATATGTTATATCTATGTTAGGGGGAAAATATTCAGTGTGAACAGTATGTGAGAGTGTTTTTCTCAACAAGAGCTGCCTGCTGTACTTTGACATGTACTGTAAGTTGTTTAACTTTGGTGCTGCCACTCATTCTGTGACCGCCGGTGCTCCTCTGTGGACGTCTCTGTTTTTACTGAACCTTCCTCTTGAGGGTTTGTTCCTGTGTTACGCTCAGCCAGGTGGAGTCAAAGTGCTGCCGAGACGCTCGCCATCGCAGGACGGTGCCCGACGTTGCCTCAGCAGAGTTCACGTTTATTATCCTTTAATCACTGGGGTCCTCCAAGCCTTTGGCTCTCAGCCTTTCTCGAGTTTATTTGACAGGACAACAGCCGAGGTGGTGCTGAGCTCTGGGGCCCCTCTCAGGCCCCTCTGAGGCCCCTCCGAGGCAGGTTGCAATAGCTTCCTAATCGAGGGTTGCCAGATCTTAACTGATTTGTGTTTGTTTGAACAAAGTTGTGCAGTTCATGCCACGGGCCCCTCTGCCCTCAGTTTGACGTCACGAGGAGAGAAACGACTCCACACCTTCTCCGTCACTGTGTTCACTTTGTCTCATCTGCTGTGGGAGAAAACGATGATCTCAGCCCGCAGTCGGAAAGGTTTATCTGAAAGGAGCAGCATACTGAGGGTTTTGTAACTTAACTTTCGTAACTTAACTTTTGTCCACGGATACCAGAAATTTGTTGGATAACAAGCCAAGCAGTCCAAAAAAATCACAGATCCTGCCGTCTCCATGTGGCATCTGGTAGCCGCCATGATGCTGGTTCATAGAGACCACATACGCCATGACCCCTTAACATAAAACTATGAACCCAGCTTAAGGTATTGAACTTTGACTTGCAGCATCTAATGATTTGATAAAGATCAAACCAATTAAACCGTAGTTCGTGAGAACAAGCTTTAACCACAGCTTTCTCTTTGTCCGTCATTCTGACTCCGAAAGCCGATTTTTGACTTCCCATCTGGGGTTTTCATCTTCTCCTCCCTCAGGGCTTCACCCCCCTCCAACCAATCAGTTGGTCTTATCAGCGGTGTGTGTTTACCTTGTGAACAGCAGCCAAAGCTAATAGGACCACACCAACTACAGCTCAGAGTGAGATGGAGGAGTGTGTGTGTGTGTGTGTGTGTGTGTGTGTGTGTGTGTGTGTGTGTGTGAGAGAGAGAGAGAGAGAGAGATAGACTCTTGAGTCCAGTGTTTACACTCAACATGCCAATTGGTGCTTGATTTCGTTTCTGTGCGAGGACGGTATATCAAAGTAAGAAAACACGTGACAGCCACCGCCTTAGGCAAACACGGTGTCGTGTTTACCTCGTCAGATAGCTCGACTCTGTAGAGAAATAAAGAACATATGGACGGGTTTTACCTTCATCTGATAGAAGGGGAGACCCCCCGCTGCCTGCTCTTACTGAGTTCACTGTTAAGACTCAAACAGAAGTCAGGAGATTGATGATTGATGAATGATGTTCCTCCCTTCTTAATAAGAACTGACATTTTTAACAAAACACAATCTCTTTATGCGACTGTTCCTGATAAAGTTTAGCATTCATAGATCAGGAAAGCAAAGATGACAGCTCGATGCTGATTTTCCGCCCTCTACGCTCTTCTTCCAATCGCACAGTCCAGCTCATTCCTTGACGTCATTTTGTGAGTCACGCTGCTTGAACGTTTTGCCCCAGTTTTGCTCTCTTTCTCGAGCTGGACCACAACAAACAGAAGCCACTTCGAGTCCGAGCAGTGAACGTGATCGTAACCTCCGTCACCTCTGCATCAGGACGCTGGGCCAAACACAGTTCACACACACACACACACGCACACACACACACAGGGTTGACTGATAGATGGAGGGATGTTCACAAAACCTGACCAGCCTCACCGAGCTGATCTGTTTTATGTCCCAGTATCTGTTGTCCTATTAAACTATTGGAGACTCTTATTGTGAAAGAGTGTCTGGAATGTGTGCTTCCTGAAATGACACTCAGATCTGTGACTTAAGTAGTCAGTCACAGTACCACAGTGTTAAAAATACTCTGCAGCAAGTAAAAGTCCTGCTTTCAGAATTTTAGTAAAAAAGGAAAAAATGTGTTAATACCAAAATATATTTCAAGTAAACAAAAGTAATCGTTTTCCTGAATGGCCCATTTCAGAATAATCACTTTGTAGATAAAGTTGTGAAAAATGACCATCATGGTTAGACTCAGGGGTGTTTGTTATCATGCAGGACAAAGAAAAGCCCCACACAGATCCTCCCTTTTATAGTCCACGTGAAACTGCCTTCTGAGTGAAACGGGTGTCGGCGGATTCAAGGCCCTCATGTGAGGAGGCCCCCACAAAGACACGAGGGCGAACAGCCACGGACTCGGGGAGGGGCTCACGGAGCAAGTCTGTGTACAGGATCCAGGATTTAAGTTTTGGCAGGTGGGACGTAACATTGGGAGCAATTTGATTTGAACGTTCCAAGCAGCTAGCGGTTAACTAATGAAAGTTAACTCTGTGCTGCTGAAAGATGAAGACGGTTTGATGGGCTCACGTCATATTTTGTCTTACAGGAAGAAAGCACCATTTTTGTTATTTTTGTTGCATGCGTTGTGAGAAGGGCGGGTGGTATGACTGGACGTTTATCTACATCTTCTCAAAACAGTAGTTGTTGCCTGTTTGCTTTTGTGGATGTGATATTTCAGACAGTAGCAGCTGGTAAGATCAGAGGTCATATGAACACGTGAAGACTCCTGAAGCAGCTGGTTGTGACATGTGATGGCGCTCCGACCGCAGTCACTCGGCCTCTCCGGCCTTTAGTCGAACTGTAGCCCCTCTGAGTCAAGGCCTCGTCGTCCTCCGTCTGCAGGGCCCAGCTGTTTATGTAAACATTTGTGTGCAGTAAAATGCCTGACGAGCGTGTGCGTGTTTATCTCTTTATCTGTGTGTCTGCCTCTAATTGTCCCTCTGAGTCAACACGTGTGTCCACAACTCTCGCGCAGACACAACAAAGCTAGCCAGATGAAGTGAGTCAATCTTCGGTTGGTGCGTGGCTGGATGAGATTTAAACAAAAGCACAGGCACGCACACACATGCACACGCACGCACGCACACACACACAGCCTCTTTACGGCTTCGTTTTCGTTTTGCTTGATCTGGAGAAACGTCTGAATGAAAACAAACAGACCACATGTTCGAGATGCCTCGTCGGTGATTCAGCATTCCTATGCAGATGTAGAGATATGAATACACTATCACGTGTACTAATACACTATGTGGCGTACTAGCACAGGAATTTGTATGTCATGCACACGTAAACGTACGCACACAGTCGTATTTCCTGCTGGGCTGATTTTACTGTTGGCCCCAGTCGTTGTGCAAGTTCACGTCCGTGCTGCTGGATGTGTGACAGGATGCCTGAAGTGGACCAGTTTGTCAGAGGTGTGGGTCACCTTTGCACACCTGGCCAGTCGCTGTGTGACATGCAGAGCTTTTATTCTGACATCAGAAAGGTGCAGCCATTGTTTCTTGAATGTGGAATATCCCTCCTCAAAAATCAAAAGTCAAATCAGTGCACGTTTTAAAAAAGCATCTCGAAAACTGCTTGTTGTTTTTGTCTTTTTTTTTTGAGTGTATAATTTTATCCTTTGTGGTTTGCACTTCATATTCTTGTTATTTTCTTTTCTTCCTCCTGCAAAGCTTTTTGAAACATCTGTTTTGGTAAATAAAGTTTGCTTGCTCTAGTCTGGCGTCGACATCAGGTCACACAAATTACACTGAGGAGCTAAGTTTCATTAAATCAACTGGAAATCTGAACGTCTGGGTGGGTTTTCATGAAGTTGGTGAGTGTGTTCATACCCACGGGATCAGAGTCTTTGACGTTTGCTCCATGTTAAGAATATTGCAGAGTCTTGGGGCTGCCACAAGCACGTTCTCTCATTTCTGTTATAGATTTACCTGAAACAAACGCCCTCCTTTGCTTCTCTCTTTGCCCTGCTGGCCTCACTGCCTGGCTGCTGCTCACCCTTAGGTTTTAATGTTATTCAGGAGCAGTTTGCTGAGCATGCATGGGTTTACAACAGTCCAACAGTTAAGACACACTGTGACCTGTGAAGCTTCTGGAGCACGAGCTGTTTACATACCTTCCCCATATTTACCTGAACAGTAGCTTCCCAGCGAGAGGAAAACGTTACCCGCTTTTTCCACCACTTTTCATCCGAGCTGGCAGAAGGACTTTAACTTGCGTTTGTCTTCCGTTCCTCCCTTGGGCGTGTTAAGGCAATACGGGTCATATACCACAGTCATCATTGGCCCCTGGGGGCCACACAGACTTTACCAGCTGACTGTGGTTTTATTGACCAGCAAGCAGGTGTTGTCATAGTGTTGATTCAGGTTTTTGGTTGCCCTAAAAGCATTACTGTTTTATCTTATACTGTGTTGAGTCTGCACAAGTGGAATAAATTCAAGCCGCACTTCACTGCTCGTTATCATCGTCAGGCCGCCTCTCGGTCGAGCTGAGAGCAGGTTTGTCATGAACATGGACCACAAAAGGCCCTGAACTCTCAGGTTGTTTTTGTGCAGCTGCTGCAGTCGACTGCTGAGTTAGTGTTGTCGGCATTCACGTAAAGATTAGAAAAGGCAATAATGTCAGCACACCGTTGTTGTCTCTGCAGCAGCTTTGCCATAACCTCTGACTCATTTTCCCTCTACGTTTTCTTTCCTGTGTGATTCCCCCCTGCAGGAGGAGTACAGGACGGAGGGCATCACCTGGCACAACATCGAGTACATCGACAACAGCGGCTGCATCAACCTCATCAGCAAGAAACCCACAGCACTGTTCCACCTGCTGGACGAGGAGTGCAAGTACGTGGACACTGAAATAAAGTTCAGGCTTTGATTAGCCAAATGACATAAAGCATCTTGCTGGAATTTTAGGAATTAAGCTTTAAATTTTGGAGTTCTGGTTGTGCTGTTGTCACGTTATCCATTCATCCGTTTTCTACCTGTTTCCTCTTACCTGTGAGCTGACTCACTCAGGTGATGTGTTGGTACTGTGTCAGGGATGTAGTGGAGGGTAAAAACAATTCCGGAGAATCCGATGACCTGATCGCTTTGTTAATCACATTTTATTTACTTTTTTTAATCATTTAAAAAGATCAATTTAAACAAACATGAGAATAAATCAGTTTGGTGTTCACAATCACAGCCATTGATTACCCAAATCAAGATGGTCAATACAATGGCTTCAGTTACTGCAAAACAAAGCTCCAATGTGAGCGATGAATCCATCACTCGCTGAGCTCAGTCTGACAGATCCGAGTGCATCTCATGTTGTCATCAAGATTAAGTTAAATCAGTCATTTCGGCAGAGAAGTTTAAATTTTAAGTCTTGGAGGATCTTGAAAAATTCACTTCCTGTACAACTGTGTAGAGTTTTGGCATGTTTCTCACACTGCTAGGGTTTGGGTTTTTTCACCCTTCGTATGCTTACAAAGTTTGAGTTGACATGTTCATAACTTGCATTCCTGCCTTGTCGTAATATTGTGGAAAGCAAAACAGACACTGTATAGTCGAACGTATTGGGACACCTGACCATTACACCAACAGGGACTATAATGACATCTCATGTCTCTAAACACACCAACAGCTTTGCAGCTTTAACAGCTTCCACTCTTCTGTGAAGGCTTTCCACAACATGTTGGAGTGTTTCTGTGGGAATTTGTGCCCATTCATGCAGTAGAGCATTTGTGAGGTCACACACTGATGTTGGACCAAAAGGCCTGGTTCACAATCTCCGTTCCAGTTCATCCCAAAGGTGTTGGATGGGGTTGAGGTCAGGGCTCTGTGTGGGCCAGTCAAGTTCTTCCACACCAAACTCATCCAACCATGTCTTTATGGAGCTTTGCTTTGTGCACTGGGGCACAGTCATGCTGGAATAGAAAAGGGCCTTCACCAAACTGTTGCCACAAAGTTGGAAGCACAGCATTGACCAAAATGTCTTGGTGTGCTGAAGCATTAAGATTTCCCTTCACTGGAAGTCAGGGGCCGAGCCCAAACCCTGAACAACAGCTCCATACCGCACCAGAATTCAATAATAAGGAGGTTTGTCCCTATATTTTTGTCTATCTAGTGTGCTTCCTGTAGCATGCTCTGTTGAAATGACCTTTTAATCACCCTGCACAAGCCCGTCTTTCACGCAACTGGCAAGTCAAAAAGACAAAATGCTCCCTGTACAGGCCTTTTGCTGATTAGCTTGATTGATACCATCACTGGGACTTCTACCCGGGCTTAACTAAAACATGAAGACACGCTTTTTCCTCCGCCAGCATCTCTGGGTCACGTTTGAATTCCTCGCTCTGCCTCCTTTGTTGTGAAATGCTCTCCTCTTGCAGGTCAGCACTCTGCCTCTGCGTCTTCCTCCTCCATAAATCAAATGCAGCTCTCTCCTGTCCCACCTCGCATAAAAACACATCAGGCGGTACACACACAGCCATATTTATCTGCGTTAGCTGTCATCTTACTTGCCACTTAGCGTAGTTGGTTCATCTGGATCTAATAACACTTGTAATGGACCAAATGGTGTGCATGTGTTTGTCTGTATACATGTTTGTGTGTGTGTGTGTGTCAAGAGGTGGACCACTTTTGGAGAATTAGGGTCAAAGGGGGATCTCTAAAGAAAAAATGAGGGGGGACAGGGTCTCTCTTGGGGTTTATGCTGCCACAGGAAAGGGCTTCATGCTGAGTGATTACACAGAAAGAAAGAAAGACGCTCAGAGATCTCATCATTCACAGTTAGCGGAGCTCGCGGAGACTTCGGGGGCCTCTGGAGGAGTGGATTAGGTTACTGCAGGGTAGGGGGCGAGTGTGGGGGTTCATTTCTACAGTAACAGCATCAAGCTTTAAGACCCCCGCGGATATCCTTCAGCCAGCGGTGTGATTCAGGGGTGTATGGAGGAGAGGTTTCAGATGATATGAAACATCCCTTCAGGTTTGTTGATCCAGCCGCCTGAGGTTAGCGCTGAAGGGGTAAAATGTCCATGAAGCAACGGTAAAATGGTGAAGATGAATGTGAAAGTAACTTTGGACCATAGCATTAAATTTGGGAAAGAGTTTAAATCCCTCAGGGTCAAGGGAAAGGAATTAGAGACACTGTATCCTTGTCCTTAAATTTTGACATATGTAGGGTGCATATGTCAAAAGCTGCTGTGCAGTAAAATGGATGAAAAAGGTGAGTAAACATTAGATGGAATAGTTTGCTGTGTATGTGACCGTATTTAGCTTCCCCTTTTTACTGTAAGTAGATGGAATGCCTTCTTGGAGAGGCACAAGTGAATGGATCATCTGAAAAATCAGTGCAGAGAGATTTTACCAGAGAAAAACATTTCATCTTACTCGTAGAGTCTTCAGATTTCAGTGTCCCCTTAATTTGTGCTTTGAGCCCACAGCTGATAAAATTCACCGTTTCCTCCAGTTTCCCCCAGGCTTCCAATCAGACCTTGCTGGACAAGTTCAAGCGTCAGCATGAAGGAAACAGCTACATCGAGTTCCCGGCTGTCATGGAGCCTGCCTTCATCATCAGACACTACGCTGGTAAAGTCAAGTATGGAGTCAAGGTGAGACGCAGGCTCTCGTGTGTCGACTTTGTGTTGTCTGTACTGTTTTTACATCAGCTTCCTGTACCGTCAGCCATAAAGTGGTTGTTGTAACAGGAGCTGATGAAAAATGAACTTTTATTAGACTGAGGATTGGATCTTAACTGACTATTAAACAAGGAAGACAAACGGGGATCATCGGGTACCGCGAGATAAATGTTGACGTCTCATCGGCAGCAGTCACTCATGCTTAGAAACTTAGCAAAAGAACATTCGGGATTAATGCTCGTTCAGATGTTTTCACACGTTCTTCAGCTTAGACAACATGCCAAGACTACAGCGTTTGGAAACAGTTGCTCGTTTGCGGTCAGATGGTCTCTGGATATCCGCCGCAAAAATTGTCGTTGAGCATTAATTGTTTGAAAGTGAAGAAAAATGTTATCAGGACTGGATCTGCATTGAAAGTGTGAGCCAAATTCCCAAAATGTAAATCAAACAGAACTTTTCTCTCTCCCGATGAAGGAAGCTTCTCCTCACCGAAACTCTGCAGCAGACCTGCTTGTTGTTCTGTCGACCTATTTTTCTTCTTGTTCTTCTTCTTCAGCTAAATCCCAGCTGCGTTTTGATAAGAAGCATATGTGCTGGAATGGGCCGAGCGTATTGTTGTTTGACTGTATAATATAAACGTGTGACAGCTGGTCATCGTGGACGTGGAGACGAATCCCATGTCCGCCGAGAGCCAGTTGTTTGGTGTGAAATGTGTCGCGAGGGCCACAGACCTGAGATGTGTGTGTGTGTGACGTTGACTCAGGAGTGAACACGCAGATGACTCGTATCATATGGAGAGAGAGAGAGAGAGTGTGTGTGTTTAATGTGTTTACAGTTCATGGCTGTGTTATCATAGCACAGCTTCAGTCGAAATATTTAATTGCTTACAGACAGACGGGGCAGAAGAAGAGGATGGTGTTTGTGACTGTGTGTGTGTGTGTTTCTGCATGTATTAAACGTACAGAAGTGAAAGGTGGGCAGAAAATCATATGAAAACAAATATGTGTTGCCAGTTTATAATCACTACAGAAGCCGACGATTCACATATATTGCTGAAAAGTTAGATCTCTTTGAGTATAAACCAGATATCAAAATAGATAGAAAAATATCAATGACAGGATAAAGAAACATTTATGACGGTCTGGCGCCGTCGTGAGGAGAAACTGATGCTCTGCTGGGTGTGTTTCGTTCATCCAGGACTTCAGGGAGAAGAACACGGACCACATGCGTCCCGACATCGTGGCCTTGCTCAAGAGCAGCAAGAACGCCTTCATCTGCGGCCTGATGGGAATCGACCCCGTGGCGACTTTCCGTTGGGCCGTGCTGCGAGCCTACTTCAGAGCCCTGGTGGCTTTCAGGGAGGCGGGCCGCAGACACACCCACAAGAAAACAGGTGAGGAAACATCTGTGAGCCCAGGACAATAATGAAAGACCCTGAACAGGAAAAGTTTCACTCAGCTTCTTTCTAAGAGTCATAGAACCGTAAAGCGTAGAATAGTTTTGGCTGTTGTTACACAACACAGCTAACCTTGTGTAGAGATGCAGATACTGATGTTCAGAAACATTAGATTTTATTTGTTTTGGTATATTTTGTTCTTAAACGATTTGGACGTTAATGGACGAGCGGATTGACAGTTTTGATCATCGGATAATTTTAATTTAATCAGTAAAAGCTCTCAATACACGTTCTGTGTGCCTTCTCAGATATGAGGATTAGGTTCTTTTCTCTGCTTTATTTCATTGTAAGTGTAATACTTCGGGGGTTTTGGACTGTTAATCACACAAAACACGCAATTCGAGGGATTAGGAATGGGCATTTTTCACTAGCTTCTGACATTTTACAGACTAAACAGTCAGTTAATCAAAAAATAATAATAATCCAACAGAGTAATCTGTCGTATTTTGTTACATTCCTCTTGCATAATATCAGGAACAGACTGCAGCTGGCAGCAATAATTATTCTCTCTATGTAATGATTCCGCATGACTGTTTACATGCTTGTAAATTATCTTAACGTAACAGACTTGACACAAACTCGTTTACCAGACTGTAATTGATTACGGTGATGAAAGCTGTTCACGCTGTGGTGTCCAAACTCCCGTTTTAATTGGGCCAACAGCAACGACCCGGTGAGTTTGGGAAGGATTGTTGGGAGTTGTGCTTCTGCTGTTGATGGTGATCATGATGATGATGAGGAGGAGGAGGAGGAGGAGGAGGAGAGGTTTTGATCCTCTTCTGTTTATTTTCACAAACTGGGAGGAATGCTACAGTGCAGAGCGACTTTGTTGTGTCTTTGTTCTTTTCACTTGAAGAACTCCCTCTTTAATCTTCCTCCTTCTGTTGAGTTTCTGCTGCTTTCCTCCTCCTGGTTGTTAATTCACCTTCCCATCGCTCTCTAATATAATTATTGATATTTTTTTCTGTTCTTTCTCCACATTCGAAGTTACTTTCCCTTCGTGAGCCTCAGTGCGAGACATTAAGCCTCTTTTTCTCTTCGTTTGCTCCGGCTCTCCGTCTCCTTTAGGGAACGATGCAGCAGTTCCCTGCGCTGTTGTCAAGACTGTCGACAGCTTCAGTTTCCTTCATCATCCGGTTCACCAGAGGAGCCTTGAGATCCTTCAGCGATGCAAAGATGAGAAATACAGTAAGTAACTCCAAATACATCAAGACTCACTCAGCCGTATTGTAAAGTTGAAGCTGTCCTCTATTTTTTTTGCCGGGTTATCAACCAAATTAACTGAACTGGTTTATAAAGGTCCACTGGTCCCATTTCCCATATTGTGAAATCCCAGTCAGAAGCCCATCACTGAGCTCAGCCCCATCAAAGAAATCAATTCCAGGCTGGATTGAAGAAGTAAAGGCTCACTTATGATTTTCAACTTCTGTAAGCTTGTTTCATTATGATAATAATATAAGATATTTGATATCACACATCTGGGTAATTTTGAGCTCTGGTCAGATTGACTCAGGAAACATGTTCCCCCACATGACTGGTCAGACGACTGAATCGGTCCCACGTGGACCAGCAGGGTTTTCTGGTCGTCCTTGATCACACATTTGGCTTCTGATGTGCACCTGCTTGTTTGTACATGCATGTGTATACAGACCATGTGCCATCATTCCCTGAAGATTTCCCTAAACTAAAGGGAAACTCCACCAGTTTTACTCATGAGCATCAGCCGTCACGGTTAGTGCTATTCAGCCTGTAAAAGCAGTTGTATGGTGTCTTTGGCTCTGCAGGAAGTGTCATGTTTGAAAAATAACCCTGATGAAGTCAGCAGGGTTTATCTCGCCTTGGATTTGGAGGCTATAAAAGGAAGTAGTATTACAGACTGATGTTGGTGTTTGGCTTTTGCCAGGCTTCTTGTAAAAAAGACACCATCGCTATGGGAAATATGAAGGATGTGGTATTCTTATGGGGCTTGACCATAGGGACTAGAAGAAATTGCAATGTTTTTTCTTCTGCTGCATGAATTTCTGCCCTTTTTTGCTCTGACATTAACCCAGAAATTTTATCTTGATCCGAATGATCCGACGACCAGCAGCCTCACAGTTAAAAGAAAACATCTTATGCTGACAGTCGACTGATACCACCACAGCTGTCAGGCGACCAGCAGAAACTCAAGGAAGTCTTGGATTTTTGTACCTACAACAGGAGATAACAGATTTTTAGAGATGCTTATTGGCAGGTTTGGACTCCTTCGGACAGAGTCAGGCCTTCACTGTTCCCAGTGTTTGTGCCAAGCAGTCACGCTGCCGGACGTAGCTTCAGATTTGCCATACAGACACGAGAGCAGTAATCGCTTTTCTCATCTACGTCACTGCAAGAAAGCAAAAAAAAAGTGCATTTCCCAAAATGTAGAAGTTTTCCCTTAATTCCATCCAGTTAACTGGAAACACATGTTCCACTTCCAAAACCACACACACACTGACACACAAACCCTCGGGACTGACTTGAGAAAAGTCGTGTCGGTCAAGATGCAGCTGAAGTCGTGGATAAAAGCAGGAGAGGAAAGCAGCCAGATAGGAAAGAGATAAATGAAAAGGAAGCAGGAAATTAAGTTTGAAAGATCTGCACAAAATGCAGTACGTTTTTGGTAACAAGCCATGTGGTGGTTGTTGTGCTTCATGGATCTTCACGCTGTAATCAGAGATGCAGACGTAGAAAAATCTACCTATCTCCTCTTGCCATCCAGGTATAACTAGGAAGAATCCCCGGACACCTCTATCAGACCTTCAAGGCACCAACGCCCTGAATGAGAAGGCCAGCTGGTGAGTACTAGACGATGCTCGTGTCTGAATGAAAGTCGGTTTTATTTATGAACCCGAATGTCACATTGCCGCTCACCTCTCTTACTGTCTGCCTGTCCCTCCATCCCTCTCCCTCCCATCCCCGTCCCCATAGGGATGGCTTTGGTGTTGGTTGTAACGGTCGGAGCTCCAGGTCCGGTCGTCTGTCCTCGACAGGAAGTCCCGCCCTGGAAGAAGACGGGATCTTTCTCAACTCAACGAGCAGCAAACTCCTAGAGAGAGCTCAGGGGATCCTGCTGTGAGTCTCTCACACACACACACACACACACACACACACACACCAGTTTCTTTTGCTGAGCAACGATTGGCCTCAATCTGCTGGTCTAAGCTGATGAACTTCAGAATTGTAATATGAACATGTGGAGATCACTCAGCTGTAGACTGCTGGTGTAGAAACAAGATGAAATGATCTTTCTCTTTGTTTCCCATTGAGATGTGTACCATGGTGTTGTATTAGCTCTTTCAGCAACTTTTCATTCCTCCTGTTCGCTGGTAGAAGTGGAAATGAGCTTTAGCCAATCAAATCTGTGAATCATCTCACAGACCTCCTACTTGCCTCCACCCCCTCCTGCTCCCTGCAGTCTTCATCAGCAGGTTCAGGAAAGTGGGTGCCAGGGCCTTTCACACACTGACCCCCGACCGTGGAAATGTCTTCCCTTCCACATCCGTCGGCTGCACCGTCTCTTTGAGTCTGACTTTGAGTCCATCTGTGTGTGGCAGTCTGCAAACTGGCTTAAACTGTTCTATCATGTCTGCTTATATAGGTTTTATTAGTGTTGGTGTTTGCTGTTATTATTTTACCCCTATAAGGCAATCCTGAGAGCCTTGAAAAGCGCCTCTAAATAAAATGTATTGTAGTTATTATTAATAAGAGGGCCTTGGGAGGAAACCCATTTGCATTATGGGTACTGTAGAAGCCAGTGCATTCAAATGAAGGACCAAATATGGACTGAAAGGTGCTTTAGGCTCCACTACATCAGTTTTGAGTCCATAGTGACTCACCCTTAATGAATGTACACACTCTTTTAAAAGTGACACACTGAATTCTTATTTCAGTATTGGTTAATAAAAACAATACTTTTCACCTGTAGGAGAAACAAAAACTGCAAAATCAAGCCAGCCCTTCCCAAGGTAAGACATGCACACACACACAGAGAAAACATGCCATGACAGCACCCTCAGAAACAGTCTGAGGTCTCGCAGGACATGACGCAGGTTCACGCGTCCTCTCGCTTTGTGTTTGCAGCACCTGTTGGACGTGAAGTCTCTGCGCTACCTGAGCAGCGTGACGCTCCACGACCGCATCACCAAGTCTCTGCTCCACCTGCACAAGAAGAAGAAACCGCCCAGCATCAGTGCACAGTTCCAGGTCAGTGCTGCCGTCGCCCTCTGCTGGAAGTTCAGTGAACCACAACAACATCATCAGTGACTCAGCAGCAGCAGCAACAGCCTGTAGTGATTAGCTCTAACATGAACATGCAGTTTGAGATGTTGATTTTTACAACACTTTCATACTCTGCTTATACATACGAATTAAGACATAAATCAGGATATGAGCTGTTAACATTTTAGTCAACTTAACAGGACAGGAGCTGTACTATTGTAGCAAAAGAGTGGCATTTATATTTACTTTGAATGCTGTTGTTGCTTTGTGTGTGTGTGTGTGTGTGTGTGTGTGCAGGCGTCCCTCAATAAGCTGATGGAGACTCTCGATCAATCAGAGCCATACTTTGTTAAGTGCATTCGCTCCAATGCTGAGAAGGTAATTTCCACCTGTCATAGTCATAGTTTAAATATTCACTTCATGACGGTTTCGCTGCATTGACCTCCTCTTTCTGCCTCTCTGTGTGTGTGTGTGTGTCCCTCAGCTGCCGTTGCGTTTCAACGACAGCCTGGTGCTCAGACAGCTCAGATACACAGGTATGCTGGAAACCGTACGGATCCGACAATCAGGGTACAGCATCAAGTACACCTTCCAGGTAATCGTCTCCGACTGCAGCGCACGTCACCTGTGGACCTGTTAGTCGATCCCATGTTAGTGTTGCAGTGTTGTATGTTTGGCAGAAGTTTGTTCAGCTTTGTTATCCTTTTTGTAGCTTTATGTTCATTTTAATTCTTGTGTACCTTTGTTTTTGGGACTGTGCGTAAGTATGCTGAAACATTCACTTAAAATTCTTTTTACTTGGCAAATAAAGCTGATCCTGATCTTACTTTTTTATTACTGGACACACATGGCACTGTGCTCACAGTTATTGGTCCACTAGAAACTGTCAGGTTCTCATTTTGAAATCAAAGAGCAGAGTTTCCTAATGCAATTGGATGTTTTTTATTCTGTTTTTTTGGGTTGAAACTTAATTGTCAATTACCATGTAGCCTCATTGTGTGTAAAACTGCTTGACTGACCACACGTACACCATGTTGCAGGACTTTGTGCATCACTTTCATGTGCTGCTGCCTCGAGGCACGAGCCCAACCAAGTCAGGCATCAGGGAGTTTTTCAGGCGGATCCACCTGCCACCTGCTGGGTATCAAGTGGGCAACACGATGGTAAGGATTCAGTTCACCTGTTTTTCTTTTGATGCACCATCTTATGTGTCGGACTGCAGCTCTCATTTAAATGTTGCTGTATGAATGATGTAGGTGTTCCTGCGGGAGGCCGAGCGTCAGCGTCTTCAGAGCCTCCTCCACCAGGAAGTCCTGAGGCGAATCGTCACGCTGCAGCGCCGCTTCAGGGCCGTCCTGGAGAGGAAGCACTTTGTCAACATGAGGCGAGCCACCTGTGTCATCCAGGTGAGATGCTGTGGTGGGTGGGAAGAGGAGGGCTTGAGACTTTCAAATGGTCAGCTGTGAGACGTCCCTGTTCGGTGGTCTCTTTCTTACATTTGAAATAATATTTCAGATCTTGAATCAGTTTAACAATCCTGTGCAGCAACATTGCAGGGGAGTTTCAGTTAAATCTCTCTAAATATAGTCCCTCTGTTAGAGAGGATACTTCTTCATGTCCTTACGAGAGTTTCTGTTTATTACTCTGGCTGTTATCGCTCTTCCAAAATGAAATTTCTACCATTCAAACATCTGCCATTTGTGTTCATCAGGACGACATGAAAACACTAAAAACTTCTTAAAGGGATTAACTTCCTTCCCTGTGCGGTGATGTGCAGCGATGTGGTTACAAGGGCACACTTACGAGCACGCTGAACGATTACCCATCGGCCATCAGCCTGGTGTTAAGCCAGTGAGATGACTCAATGTGTTGCCTGACTAAACGATTAAAAATGTTTCAAAGAAGAAATTTTTTCGTTTTATTTAACCATTTAAAAAAGGGACTTCATATTCACAATTTTTTTTCTTGAATCAGTGATTTTGGGAAGGAAAAGAAAAGACATGTTGTTAGACCACAGACCTGTGCTGTTACATCTCTGATTAGAGAAATAAAGAGAGTCAGAGGGAGAAAGGCAGAAGGAGAGAAAATGAAAGAAAGCAAACAGTGAAAGGATTGACGGAGGGGGAAAACACTGCATTCAGACGGTATGTTTTCTCTGGAAGAGTCCTCGGCGGGGAGCTGTCCAAATCTTTGTCAGGCTGAAAGAAAACAAACCCAGAGACGGAGAAACACTGAGCAGGGGCCAATGAAGCACAGATAACATTAAGAGCAGAATAATAAAGTATTAACATCCAGTATACTGTAATCTGCTGTTAAAGCCTCAATCTGTTGAGGTGTGATTATTGTTATTTTAAGACTGAAAATTGGTGTCTGAAATCGTGTTTTTAATTAGCAATTGTCGGTTTAGCTCATTTCTTTTTTAGCAGCTTGCTGATAAAGTTTCTTTTCATACGTGACAGGAATACAATCTGACATTTAATACATTTTTGAATTAGAAGCGGATGAACTTATTCTGGGGTCTAATGAAAATAATGTAAGGTGTTTTCAACCTGTTCCTGCCAGGTGCAGGTGCCAGATGGATCCGTCACACAGTATCACATTGTCCTGACATAGTGATGTCTGCCAGGGATAACACAAATATGAAATTCCACAAATTGTTACTCTTTTGGTTATGACCTAAAGAAGAATTGAGGGCAACCCAGCAGGAAAAGAAACCTTTTCCTGTTCAAAAAAATAAATATTTCCTGCCCAAAGTCTTCAGGTGAACCAAACCTAAAGGGTAAATATTTCTGCTCTTGTGCAGCGATGGTGGCGACGCTGCCTTCTCAAAGAGTCCGCCATTGACTCCAGTGAAAAGGAGGCGGCGGCGGTGTGTCTGCAGGCGGCCTGGCGGAGCTACAGGGAGCGCAGGAGGTTCCTGCAGTGGCGGGAATCTGCCGTCGTCATACAGAGGAGCTGGAGACATTTGTGTCATCGCAGGTCTTTGGCAGCTGTGACGGTTCAAGCAGCCTGGAGAGGATTCAGGGAGAGGAGCCGCTACTGTCAGATGTACACGAGTGTGACGCAGCTGCAGGCGACGGGCAGGGGATACCTGGCTCGACTCAGGTGAATGACGGACTTTAAGCACGAGCGGGTGTGTTTGTGGTTTGTGGTTGGTTGCGCACCACCTGCTCAGCTCCAGACATCAGACTGACACAGTTAGCAACAAGGTGGTGAACACAGTGAAGCATTTGGCAGCTAAACAGTCAAGATGATTCCCTCAAAAGCTAGTATAGACCCAAAAAGAACTAAAAATTAAAAAATAAAAGGTGAACATTGGACTTCAATCAGTTGGCCAGAAAGATAACTCAAAATAAATGCTACATCACTAATGCATTTCATGTATAAGGAAGCAAGTATTTGCTAACAAGTTCGCCTGGTTAACTGAAAAGATGAAAATTTGTCAGTTTTGTGTTCACGGTTGTTTCACACTAAGTTTTTGCAGGTTAAATAAAAATCTGTAAAAAACAAAAAGTATGGCGCATGTTTTCAGCACTTAATCTAACTTGTATGTGTGATATGCTCATTTCTGCCTGACACAGATGTTAACAACTCTTTTATGTGGCTCACTGATTATGTCTTTAGGTTCACTGAATTGAAGGAGCAACATGAGAGACTCAGTAGATGTCCACCGGATGAGATGGATCCAGGAGCCATGGAGGACCTCCCCTCGTCAGGACAGGAAAATTACGTCCAGGATGTCTCTGGAGAACTTTATGAAGACTCCAAGCCTGTTGCGTTAGACGTGCTAGAGACGGAAAAAGTGGAGCGAAGTAGGAGCATAGATGAGACGAGTCATAAGAACCGGTCCAAACGAGAGAGCAGACGAATGAGGGAGCTGGAGCAGGCTCAGTTCAGCTTGGAGCTTCTCAAGGTCCGAACCACCAGCATGGGAGGTCCTCTGCAAGAAGACTCCGTCCCAGATAGCAGCACCTGTCAACTGGAAGACCATCACAGACATTCACCCCGGGGATCTCCAGCTAGCCATGGAAGTTTTGAACTGCTAACTGTGGAAGACATGGAGACCGAAGGCTCTGGAAGTTTTGGTCCTCAGTCAGCTGCACCTCAAGAACACCAGAATGTGCTGGATATCGAACTTCATGAGGGGCTTAGAGATTCAAACTATAACGAAAAGCCTGCGATGGAGCTACTAAACAAGGCGGAGGTTCCGAGGGCAACGTTTTATATTGCTTCCGACCAAAGTCCACTTCATGAACCAAAATTTGAAAGCCCCAGGAAACCTTACAAAGAGCGAAGAGAGTCCACATCTCGAAGGCCTGTAGTGGTGTTGATCAGTATGCAGAAGGAGAGCCCTGTGGAGGAGAGGGAGCTGCTGGCAGCCCGAACCCTACAAAGAGATACGGAAACAGAAGCAACGCCATCCAGTTCTGAAATGACCCCCATCGCTGGCTTGGAAGTAGCATCAGAGGTAAATAAGCCTCATGGGACTGGTGTAGACTTACATTCATCCACCCATGGATCAAGTCCAGAATTACCAGGGGTTTGCTCCTCAGAGGTGGACATCCAGATCGTTCTCGAGCCAAAGGACAGTGTTCCCGCTGTTCTCCCCGCTCAGCAGGAGAGGAAGGCGATCCGGCCTGCACAGGAGGCTCCCAGCCCACTCCTGGACACCAAACCTCCAAAAGCTCAGAAGAAGAGCTCAGCGCAGACTGTGATTGTGAACATGGTGGAGAAACCCTCCAACACTGTGTTCTCCCCACCCAGACGCAAGCTGCCCTTCTCCAAGTGGGTGACTCATATCCTTCAGGTTTAATAAAGATGTTTTTTTAAGGTCTTTTTCATAGTTTCCAGTTGCAAAAACTCCCTCTTACAAACGACCACTTAAGCTGTCAGTTGAAGTAAAAACACAATAATCTG
The DNA here is from genome assembly GCF_020382885.2 of Scatophagus argus. Taxonomy (NCBI): domain Eukaryota; kingdom Metazoa; phylum Chordata; class Actinopteri; family Scatophagidae; genus Scatophagus; species Scatophagus argus. The sequence continues at coordinate 4,681,729 of NC_058499.1, read as the reverse complement.
CCAGTGCTTGAGTTGAGAGGTCTTTCTGCTGAAGTGTAAAAGTACATTTTGGCCTCTTTTAAAACTTGTCATGTCCGGTTTTGTGTTGCAGGTCTGATAAGGATTTGGTGAACCAGGAAAGATCTCTGGCCATGTACAGAGACGACTCCAAATCTGCTGGATCCAGAAACAGAGGAGAGGTAGGACACACACACACACACACTCTTACACACTTACGCAGTGGCCTGTCGATGTGAGATTCACTGTAATTGGCCACATACGATCACTCATACATAAAATAAACTTAAAGAAGAAATTATAGTAGAATTTCTTAACTCAAAACTTAATTTAAGTGAAAAAGTGTTTTGTCACCAAATTACTTTTGCGTGATCCCTGGGCCTCTGAACAGCCTTGTTTTTTTTTCAGAAAATAATGTTTTGAAATACATGCTTCAGTGTGTACTTAATAAATATTCATTCTCGCACACACAGATTTATTTGTTGTGTTGTTTAATTGAGTGTCCGTAGCTACTTTTCATTCATTTTAGTCTTGTATACAGTAAGTCAAATCCAAGTTATTGTGCATGCACACACGCACACACACACACACACACACACACACACTCTAGCAGCTGACCTGATGTTCCTGTGGTTGCCTGGGAGCAGGTGGGTCGCCCCGGCCCCAAAAAGAAAGCACGAATGTCCCGGACGCGCTCCGACTTCCTCACCCGCTGTAACTCTGAGGGGGCGACTCAGTCGGACGACGACGACGAATACTACATCCCCGCCCACTCCCACACGCTGCCCCCCTCCCTGTCTCCCTCATGCATCCACCCTGAGGCTGACTGTCACAGTGACTCCGAGATGGTAAAACACCGGATCTCCGGAGGTCCCCTGACCTCCAAGCAGTCGACTGTTTCCTGTCCACTCAGGCTGCCTCCCCCCCACACCCCCACCCTCTTCTCGGGTGGACCAGGCCAAGCGGCAGGGGAGGAGCCTGTTAACACTAACACCAGCTTTCGTCGTGCTGTTCACTGCTGAACTGTTGGACTGTCTGACTGCAGTCCGTTTCTGCACTTCAGTCAAACACACCGGGAGGGAATGGCGTTGCACGTCGCTCTGTCGGCTGCTGTTTCGAAGCTCGGCCCGAGCTGAGTCGCCAAAGCTGTCACTTCTCTAGACTTCTCTCCTCTTCCCATTTCACAAGAAGTCTTTATCAAGGGATACTTCAACATTTTGGAGTTTAGTCTCATGTTTTTCCTTCAGTAAACACATGTCATGTGGCCACGCAGGGCTGAAACTAGCTAACTAGTTTAACCATTCATTTATTGATAATTCTTATGTATGAGCTTTTAGGTGATTAATCGACTGTCAGACATGTTAGCAACTTATTTTCTCTTTTTCAGGCAGTTGAATAACTGCCTCACTGCTTCTGCACTAGTTCTGTATGAAAGGTGTTTGTTAGGAGAAGCTGATTTCCTTTTTATTAGCATGTAACAGCTCACTGAAAGCAAATTACAGCTTCAGTTGATTAGTTTGCTGCTGTTTGTGCCTTAACAAATTAAACCATGAACATTATCAGTCAGTTATTGAGAAGAGAAGAAATCTCAATGCTTCAGTTGACTTGAAGGAATAATAAAAGGTTAAAACTCAAAAAGTATTAAGGTATCCCTGCTTCTATCTTTCCTTTTTTTCCAATAATGAACACAGATTTTCACAGTAAGGACTGACTGAAGATCTTGTCCGCTCGTATTTTGGTCTTCAGTAACTGAAATAAGGCATCACGCCTCGTGTTTCTCTGCACGCCGACTGCTGGTCCTGCATGCTGGAGTCGTTAAAACCCTCCGAGCCGAGTAACTTCTCGCTGACAACATCAGTCTTCTCACAGGATCTCACAAGCATGACTTCTGTTTCTGTCTCAGCATTACCTGCTCTACAATCTCTTTAGAGTCTGTAGATTTGTTATATCAGTACATTCAGTAGAACCAAGAGATGAATACTAAGTCACTTGAACTGACGAAGGTCGCCAAAAAGCAACGCGTCCTGAACAAGTTTAAAACCTGCCAGAAGCTGAATTAAATGTTAATAAAGATGTTTTCCTCTCCTGGTTGTTGTTCTCTGGTCTTCAGCCATCTCACAAAGACCAGAAGAAGATCCATAAGACCATGTCGTCAGGAGACCTGGGCAAGGTGGAAGTCCTCAGGAAGACCTCCAGTCAAGATGGAAGGTAGAATCACTGATTGCATGTTTTTAGGCAGAAAGTCCTCCTACTTCTGCAGTTTTAATGGCCAACATTACTGTGACTGAAGAAAACTGACACATTCAGGAGGTAAAATTTCTCTGTTTGTTGGGGAAAACGTGAAATTTTTGCTCATATTTTTGTTGTGCAGTCCTTTTGCAGTTTACTAGATTTATTTTACAACTGACAAAGAAATGCATTTCTTGAGGCACACCAATAAGCTAAAAGGTTTTCTTGGTGGATATCTCTGTGTGTGTGTGTGTGTGTGTGTGTGTGTGTTTGTGATGTAGCAGGATGAGAGGAAAGATGAGGTTCTGGAGTAAGACAAAGCACGGCGAGAAAAAGCTGTCAAGAGAGAAGCAGGCCAGCAAGAGCGACGCTGGAGAGTCACACGGTGAAAAGCAAAACACACAATGTGCCTTGGATTTATAGACACAGAAAACAGATGTTAGAATTTACTTTTGGTTCAGAGTATTATAGTTTTTTATGAAAATGTTAAGTATTTTAAATCTTACAAATAATTTTTAGTAATCCACTTTCTATCTACCTGTCGCCGCCTCCTTCTCCACCTTTGTGTCCATCTTCCCAGAAGGCCCTTCTCCTCCTCACAGTCCAGATTTGGAGGCCACCTCGTCCCGGGTGGTCAGGGACAGTAAGGAGAACAAGGAGCCGTCTCCTAAGATGAGGAGGCGCCGCAGTGTGAAGATCAGCAGCATCGCTCTGGAACCCGCCCAGTGGCAAAACGACGCGCTGCACATCCTCACCTCGGCCCACGACTACCGCAGCATGAACGACTTCCTCATGAAGAAGGTGAGAGGACGAACGCTGCACAGTGAGTTTGACCAGACCCACTGTCTTTGTGTTACATGAGAACCTCCCAGTCTTAAAGGGTCATTTCCCCCAAATTAGATGGATTTTGGTTTAATTTGTCTTGCTCTGTGAGATTGTGAGATTTCTGCTGCTATCCAAATACTATTTAGGTTGATTGGTCAGTGATCAACATCCTACTTCAGAGACCTTGAGACAGTGTTTGTGGCAAGATACGTTGCTGGTTATTTACTTATTTGTTTTCAGATGTAATTTCTCTAAGCTTCAAAAACAAGGATTCAAGAATACAAGGAACTTTATTGTCATACCAGCTCACACTCACATGTTTATGGTACGAAATTAGGACTTAGGAGCAATAAGTAGAATATAAAAATATAAAAATACGAGGTAAAAAGTTGAATACAATAGAAATATAAGCTAAATAAAAATAGAATATAAAAAGAATATAAAACTAAACATTTAAATAAGCTAAACATTTAAATAAAGAAGCCGGTTTTAGCATATAGCAGCATAAATATGCGTGTGCAAGTATGAGGTAGTCCAGAAAGTAGTCTTTAATATTGCACTTGTGGTATTGCACTTGCAGGATAAAGTGTTTTGTAGGATAAACACTCAGCTCTGTTGTATTGCAGTGGACAGATGAAAGCTGTGCTGTCTGATACTAAAAGAGTTGAGTCAGGAAATTAGTTTTTCTTGCTGGGAAATCTTAGGAATTAGGGTAACTGTTCAGGGAGTTTATTGGAAATCTTATACATACTTAAAGTTAATAAAACTGCAGCCATCTGAAATCATCTCAGGTTGAAGAAGTTGTGTTTTTAAATTATATGTTATTTTTAAAGGCTTGAGGCTGCCACAGACAGACACACAAGCAGACACGCTCCAGAGCCAGATTCAAAATAGTAAATTATTTTATTTTTTTTTATATTTCTGTGCTAAAATTGCTTGAGAAGATGCATTAACCACACGGGGAACTATCTAATTAGTTTAACAGTCCAGTTTTTAAAGAAAACTTTGCACCTCATTTTTTAACATCAAGTTTTCCCAGTAAGCGGCTGCTGAGCATCATCAGTTTTTGAGTCGCTGACTTGAAAATCATTTGTGCCTCCAGATTGCTGATCTGGAGTCTGAAGATGGTAAGAAGGACACCATGGTGGATGTCGTCTTCAAGAAAGCACTGAAGGAGTTCAGGATCAACATCTTCAACTCCTACTCCACCGCTCTGGCAGTGAGTCCTCGCTGCTCTTTGTTCATTGATGTTTTGTTGAATTTCAAGCAAGCTAGCAGTTAATGACACAACGAGCTGAGCTGAAGATCCTGTCAAATGCCTCCTTCCCTTTCCTTTGCGCTCACCACCAGATGGATGATGGCAAGAGTATCCGTTACAAGGATCTCTACGCCCTGTTCGAGCACATCCTGGAGAAATCCATGCGCGTGGAGCAGAGGGACTGGAGCGAATCACCGGTGAAGGTGTGGGTCAACACCTTCAAGGTCTTCCTGGACGAGTTTATGACCGAGTATAAGCCCATGGAGGGAACTATCGGCCGGGTAAGAAGGTCATAAACACAATAAGTTCCAAGAAATGTGTGCAGATGAAATAAAATATTTGTAATGACGTGTACTATCAAGTGCAGATTATCTTTGGGGGTCCATCATTCCTCTGCAGACCTTTATGCCACAAGAGTTGGTTGTTTTACCAGAGGGAAATGCAGCTAAATTTGAGCCTTAATCGCTCGGAGAGGCATATTTTACTGACTTACTGCACTTTGTGGTAGAAATAAAAACAGTAGCACATTTCTCTCTTTCCAGGCTCCTAAACGTGAGCGCAAGAAGTCGAGGAAGAAGGAAACAGACATTGTGAGTTGTAAATTTAACACCTTGTGTATGAATGCGGTGCCTTTGTGCAATAAAAAGCAGTGACTGAGCTGAGCTGACTGGTGTCTCCGCAGGTGGAAGAGCACAACGGCCACATCTTCAAGTCCACACAGTACAGCATCCCCACGTACTGTGAGTACTGCTCCTCCCTCATCTGGATGATGGACCGAGCCTGCGTCTGCAAACGTGAGGACTGCACACACACACACACACACACACACGTCTTACACTTGTGCTGTGTCTCAGTGTTTGTATTGATTTTAACCAGCCAGGAGCTGCAAAAATGAAGTCTGGCTGTGTGAAGTCATTCATCAGGCAGGTTTTTAAAACTTTCCTCCTGCATCATCAGCACCACAATACGTGGACCCAAGCTGGGAAAAACAAAACAAAACAAACTTCCTTCCACTGACCGTCAACAAATAATGCTGAGCTTGACTAACTGCTGACCCAGAGAGCTCATAAAGAAGCGTCTGACTCTGAGTGGTGCAGTACAGTACACAGGGGAGGAGACGATGAACGTCAAAGATAAATTTTTAATAATAATTCACTTTAGTATATCACACTGTAGAAGTTACAAATTAGAAAGCACATTGGGGAGCACAGTTCAACTGTGACAGATAAATAGTTCAGCACTCGGATTTGTATGAGTTTTACCTCAGATGACACGCAGTATTTGTCTCATTTTTATTTTTGTTTGCCTTTTATTTTTACACGTTTGAATCCACCATAAAAGGAGGTTGTAAATATCTGCAAGTCTGCCTGATATCTCTCTCTCTCTCTCACACACACACACACACACACACACACAGACACACAGTGATGTACACACACCACCAGCAGTTCCTAATGTTCCCCTAACTCATTTACCCGCAGACACTCACACCCATGTGTATAGTTTTCACTTCCAGCCACACAGTACATTACACTCCCTCCTACTGCTCTCAGCCACCCACGCACACACACACACACACACACACACACTAATCTCACACTCCTCCCTGAGATTCAGAAAAATTAGATTAGATCTCCCTCTCCTTTCATAAATCCATCTTCTATCCAGTTATAAGAACCATCTGCGCTTTCAGTAAGCAGGACGCATCACGTCCGAACTCTCCGCCGCAGCCTCACCGTCACCAGTCTGAGTCTTCGGGGTCGCGACTCACTGCAGCTGCCGTTGCCGCCGTGCAGAGGCTGGAGAAATGCCGTCAGTCTGATCTTGTTGTTCTGTCGTTCTGCAGTGTGTCGCTACGCCTGCCACAGGAAGTGCTGCTCCAAGATGACCACCAAGTGCAGTAAAAAGGTAGGAGGAGATTTTGTATTGTGCTTTTTGTTGTTGTTCACCGTGTTCAGGTTTTCTTGTCTCGGGACGCTGTGGTATCACGGTGGTCATGGATTTTACAGGACGTCGGTTTAATTGCAAGATTTGTTCCATTTCCATTTCCAGTTCCATTTTCCAATTAAAAGTTAAATTTGTGAGAATCAAAATGCTTTGCTCCTTTAAACACATTCATATCGATATCAATCAGGTGTGATCGGTAGCTGATGGTGGCTGGTGTTTACTAGTAATTTTATGGAGATATTGCTGTGTAATGCACATTACTAATTGAGTTTATTTACTGCATCATTTATTGTGAGGCTATACTTGTTACAGCAGCCACAGCAAAGGCTGCGTTCAATGACGTGTTTCTGCGTTTGTGTACGCAAGTACGATCCGGAGCTGTCGTCTCGGCAGTTTGGCGTCGAGTTGTCCCGTCTGACCAGCGAGGAGCGAACGGTCCCCCAGCTGGTGGAGAAACTCATCAACTACATCGAGATGCACGGCCTCTACACAGAGGGGATCTACAGGAAGTCGGGCTCCACCAATAAGATCAAAGAGCTCCGCCAGGGGTTGGACACAGGTGAGACGGACTGGGGAACGGAAAGTGTTTCATTTCATATTTGTGCTTTCACATGAATAAGGTCTGTTCCTAATTTATTCATTCTGTGGTTTTATTGTGAAAGCAGCGTTAGCTAATGATGATATTAGAAGTATAAATATTGATTTAAATTAACAGAGGCTGCAGTTAAAATCCCCTTCAAGCCTGTTCAGGCTGCTCAAATAATAAAATGCTACTATTACTACTTCTACCATTACTACTACAACTACTACTTCTACTACTATCACCACTACTTTTATCGTAACTTACATCTTCTTTTACTTCTTCGTGTACTACTACTTCTTCCACTTCTTTTTCCTCCTCTTCTACTACTACATTTGTATCTTCTCTTAATACCACCACCACTACTGTTCGTTCTTCTACCGGTTTTACTTTGTCCTCCCTTTCTTCTCCTTCTTCTTCTTTTTTCTTCTTCTGCTTCTTTTCACAACAAGAGAAAAATGGAGGACATTTAGTTCACCTGAGTGTATTTCTCTGTTCCAGACGTGAGCAGTGTGAACCTGGACGACTACAACATCCACGTCATTGCCAGCGTTCTCAAACAGTGGCTTCGTGACCTGCCCAGCCCGCTCATGACCTTTGAGCTGTACGAGGAGTTCCTCAGGGCCATGGGTGAGCTCACAGTTAGCCCCTTCAGTGACTCCTTTTTGCTGTTTGTCAGTCCAGAGGCTCCTCCAGCTGAGAGTCGGTTTCAGAAGGTTAAACGTTACTCGGTCTGATGCTGTGCGCTTGTTTTCTTTTCAGGTCAGCCAGACAAGCGGGAGGTGATACGAGGGGTGTATTCGGTGATCGACCAGCTCAGCAGGACACACCTCAGCACGCTGGAGCGCCTCATCTTCCATCTGGTCAGGTGGGTGACGAGATAATAATCAACATCATCTGTGCAGCCTCGGGCAAGTCGGCCTCTGTTTAACAACTGGGTTTTGAAATCAGAGCTGAATGATGTTTTTGCCTGTGAGCAAAGCGTCTGTGCAGTTCAATATTAATAAGGTTTCAGATTCTCTTTGTTTTTCTCTCGCTTGATTTATCAAACACGTTGGATTAGCTGTCTCGGTCACATGCCAGCGTGTTTGGTGGGAACGGGTGTTAAACTCTGTCAGGATCAGCATCAGGACTTACAGGTTTATGCTGTGGTGTGTTTCAGGATCGCCCTGCAGGAGGAGACTAACAGGATGTCTGCCAACGCCCTCGCCATCGTGTTCGCTCCCTGCATCCTTCGCTGCCCAGACACAATCGACCCGCTGCAGAGCGTCCAAGACATCAGCAAGACCACAGCGTAAGTCTACTGGCCTTCCATCTGTAGTTCCCAGAATTAGGTCATAAAACAGAAATGTTTTATTGATCCGATTGACTGCATACGGCACTTTGATGTTGTTAATTTTGAGCTCTGAGCCGTGTGCACCAGCACTTTTTTAAGCCTAATTACAACACCGTTGCTTTGTGTTTGCTACAAAATGGCTTCAGCACATAACTAGACCTTTCACACAGTTTAGCTGTCACTTTATATTTACAGGAACAGATGTCTGAACCAGCTGACAAAGCTAACATTAGCTTGCTAGAGTGCTTAAGAATAATTTATTGTTTTCTGCCCTAAAATTGCAAAGCTTTGTAAGTTAGGTCACAGCTTCTGAAGCTACACTGACTTCCTGTTTTCACAGTTGCAAACCCGTGGACCACACAACCCACAGACTTAGCACAGCCTATTAACTAATTTACATATTACTAAAGACTTTACTAGTTGAGTTTTAGTGGTGCAACTGATTTACTATCAGTTTGTACAACCCAATCATTTGTTCTACTCCTACGGATTTCTGTTTCTTAATGGATTTGTTCCCTGTAGGTGTGTGGAGCTGGTCATCAATGAGCAGATGAGCAAGTACAAAGCTCGTCTGAAGGACATCAGCAGTCTGGAGTTTGCTGAAAGCAAAGCCAAAAGCAGACTGACCCACATCAGGAAGTCCATGGTAAGATCAGACAGTCGCCCTGTAGGCTGGGCCCAAGTGACAAACTCGTTATGCTAAACGTGCTAGCATGTGTAATAAGCCTTACTGCCTGACATTGACATGAATGTTTTTGTTTTTTTTCCTCTTGTTCCCCTCACTCTTCATGTAAATGGTGACACAGCAGCTTTCAGCTCACCGTGAGCGGCTGCCATGGTTTTCACTAAGCCATGGCGGGAGTTCATTCCTCTGTGTTTCTTTACATCTTTCATCAACAGACTTTGCTGTGTATATTTCACACAAGCAGAAAGCTGACGGGGGGGTCTACCTTAAAAATGCTCTAACTCTGCATTTACTACATTGACATTTTTACTTTTAACAAACTGAAAGATAAAGATGTTGGGATGTGATCTTAAAAAAAAAAAGATGAGCTGAATTTTGCGAATCGAGGATACAACCTCCCTGTTGCCTCCCTTTTATAAGAACATTTCTAATTCTGTTATACCTCCTCATTCTTAATGTATGCTCCCAGGATTATCTTCTAACTTCAAAGAAAAACAACAGGAAAGAAAGAATGGAGTAGAAGGAGTGAAAATTAACTCACAATAGCCAGTTGTTAGCATAAGCCATCAGTAAATGCTATTGTTGATCATATGAGTCATTTAAATTCAATCATCCAGGAACAGCTGACGTTATTAAAAATCAGAGCAACTGAACATGATTACATGATTACTTTTCTTTTTACAACAATCTGAACTGCATAGCATTATGAACAGGAGAAAACAACTTCCCACTGTAGCTCAAAAGACTTACATTATACTTAAGGCATCACTTTGTATAACATCTTAATTCTACGTTTTAATAAGGAAAGGAATCACTGCACTCCCTAAGGAGCATCAAGCTGTGTGATATGTTTATTGGCAAGATGCTGCCAAAGTATTTGTGAGTCCCAAGACCCGTGAAATTGTGCACCACCCAGCTGTGTCTTAACTTTCCCATTGAACATGGTTTCAGTGATTTGCAGATCAAAAGATGTCTTCGTCACGGTTAAAACTTGGCCAAATTAGGTCAGAAGGTGATGTTTTTTAAACATCTGCAGAATTTCACCAACCATATTTTAACATGTAGTTAAGACAAAACTGTGACTTAAACAGCATTCATTTTCCAGCCTGATTTAGCTCAGGTTTCACCGAGATGTTTAAGCATCTTTTGACATACAAATCTCCAAACCATGTTTACTTGATTACAGTCGCCACTCCCTAATCGTAATCTGTCCTTCCTTCCTTCCTCCCCCCCACCCCCACCCCTCCTTCCAGAAACCTGTACTAATTGCTGTTAGGTTTATGAGCATAACCCGCACTGCCACCCCGGTATGTATGCCCCCGCCACTCCATGTGCCCGCCCACCGCCAGTCCTGTCCTGTCCTCCAGTCTATTTGATCCGTCCACTCATGTTTTCTGTTGCCTCCAGTCATAGTACTTGTCATGTTTGTCTGTAAGCTAAATCTCTTTTAGCTGTCTGACCTTCTGTTTGTGTATTTGTTAACTGTTTTGTTAAAATTTGGCCAGTCGACAAGTGTTGTTGCTCAACACTGTTCAGAGATCTTTCAAAAATCAGTCTGATTGTATTTAAGCTTATGAGAAAATGACCCTCCTTAACCTTTCCTTATGATTTTATGGTCTCATTCACTAGTTTGAAGGCTTTTTCAATATTAAACGATGTTCATTTGGTAATTGTCCCTTTAAAATAGACAGTAAAGCAGGATATGCTTGGGGCACTACCGCAGCATGTCCTCAGGTTCTTAGTCAGATCCAGTCCGAATAGAAGTATAGCAATGCATATCCCTCACAGCTCCACCATCTTGTCGGCTTCAGGAAACCAAGATGGTGATGGTCATAGAGGCTTGATAACGCCACAAACAAATGGGTGACGAAACGGTGGGTTTACATTTGTGGACCAATACAGGTCTTTGTTTCTCGTTTGTGAGTAAGATTAGTCAAACTAGGTGACCGCTGTATCGAGGAGTCCAGTGTGGCTGCTGCAGTAACGGCTGTCTTGTCTTTGGTTGATGTTCATGTTCACGGTGAGAGCTCTGAGGCAGCAGCACTCTGACTTCAGCTCCACTGACTGCTCTCTGCTTTCTGTTTCTGCTTCACAACTTATTAACACGCAGCCTAACACAGCTAAACTTAAGGTAATGCCTACCTGTCTGTGCGTGTGTGTGTGTATGTGAATGTGTATTCCTGTAGGTTTGGGATCAAAAATCTGTTTACACATCATCGTCAACACATACAGTCTGTTCACATTGTTAGGACCCGCCTTGCTTATGGGGACAAAATGCCCCACAATGTAAATCATTAAATATTAAGGCTTGCTTTAAGTTTAGGTTGGGGCTTAGTGTTAGTGTTAAGGTAAGAGTTCGGATTAGGCAAGTGATGTTTATTGTTATGGTTAGGTGGTAGTTAAGCCTGCTGGAAATGAATGTAAGTCTGTGTCCCCAAAAGTGATGAAAACAAGACTGTGTGTGTGTGTGTGTGTGCGAGCGTGTGCGTGTGTGTGTATAGCAGTGTGTGTGCCGATCAGCAGATCTCATCGTTTCCCAGCAGTGATGTTGTGAACTGTGGTCAATACATCCTCTGTATATTCCGTGTGTCGTCAAAACATTGAGCCGCTGCCTGTGCGCCATCACTGTCACCGTCAATAAATAAAAAGCTGGTGATTATTATTATTTTTTTAGTTATTATAACTGTTCAGCCTCCACTAACACACCCTCTTGCTTTGGGATTTTGTGTGTGAACTTTCAGAGCAAAGGCCGTGTTCGGCAAAGCAGCACCCACACGCCCTCGCCTCCTCTCAGCCCCAGGGCGCCCCCTGTGGTGGATGGAGAGAGTGCAGGAGGGGGAGGAGATGAAGCAGCAGAGGCCGGGCTGAATGAGCAGCAGCAGCTGGCGATGCAGCGGGAGGAGCAAATCCTCACCGAGCAGATTGAGAATCTGCAGAAAGAGAAGTATGATGTCTCTCTCAGATGCAGTAAGACGTGTTTTGTTGAATGTGTAACATGAAGTGAGTGCAAAAACTAACAAAGCATGATTTGATTAAAGCTCATATCTCTACACAAACCAGCTGTGGTGAAATTAAGTACATCAGTACAAATTTGATGTACTTCTCTTTTCTTTATCGCCTTATACTGCTACTACATTTCAGATGGAAGCTGGAAATCGTACTTTTACTTCTCTACAGTTATTTCATAGCTTTGTTTTCAAGATACTTTACAGTTTAAGACATAAATTATTTTTTTAATAATCACTTGAGTTGTTCTAACTTCCCAGTTGTGAAGATTTTCTATCAATTCCTATCCTGTTGATTACCTTTATAATTTTCATTTGTTTGGAATCATTTTGAGTTGTGGACTGTTGACTGGACAAAACAAACGTTGTGGATGCATTTCTCACCATTTTATACATTTTTACAACACAAAACACGTAATTAAAAACTAGCTTCACCTCAAGCAGCTACATTAGTAAGGAATATTGATTATACTTACGTACGTTTACTTTAGTAACATTTTCAATGCAAGGCTTTTACTTGTAACAGCAGTATTTTGTTACAGTGTGGCATCAGTATTCTTACTTAAATAAAGAATGAGAATATTTCCTCCACCACCGACACATTTCATGTCGTAACCGTTGGGCCAAACATCCAGTTTAAAAGAGTCACTATCTCTCTCCATCTCTGCCAACCGCAAAGTTGCAGCACCGCTTGCAAAACCATTGCTGTGATCCCTTCAGGGACACACAAACACAACATGTGACCTCTCTCGTCAGGTCAAAATGTACATCTTTTAGTGGGGATTGCTAGTAGGCGGGAAGGGGGGAGTTCAAGGTCAGTATGTAATACTAGTTTTGAAAATCACACAGTACTTTCCGACTGTTCAAATGTCTGTAAATTGATTTAGATAAAGCAGCTCCGGTCGGGCTTGTAACCTGTCAGGTGTGTGTGTTTGTGTCGACAGGGAGGATCTGACTTATGAGATGTTGATCTTGGAGCCGCGAGCGTCCGACGACGAGACTCCTGAATCTGAAGCCTCCATCGGCACAGCGGACAGCTCAGAGAACATCACCATGGAGGGAGCCACCTCGGACCCCTCTGGTACGGGTGTGTGTGTGTGTGTGTGTGTGTGTGTAAAGAATGAAGACCACATCTATAATGCCTTATGGGGGATTCATTCATAGTGTATTATAAAATGATTTAGAACCGTACTCAGTCATAAAACACCATAGATGTTATGTTATGAATTATTAAGTGTCTTTTGGATGCTCTTGACTAGTTCTAAACTAGAGGTAGACAAATGAGGTTTCTAATGCATTAAGACTACTAGTATCTTAAGAGCATCATGAAGCATTGTGTATGTTTATGCATGTAGTTATAGAGCATTATGAATGCATTAGAATTGTGTTACTGAGTGTTACAGAATAAATTGCTCACTTACGCTGTTTGCCAAATTAGCTTTGAGCTGTTCATCCCCTGACACAAACACACGGATGAACAGCACTGATGGAGTGTGTGACATGAGACAAATTTGTGTTTGTCTCTTTTATTCTGGAGAGGTATTCCATGTTAGTGAGCTAAGAGCAGGGGGTGAACAGGAAATGATGGGGGGAGGGGGGAACGACAACATGGAGCAAAAACTTCAAGAGCACAACCATGAGTTCATAAAACCAGAGACAAGTTACACTGATCCAGGATCAGCATGTCACTTAACCTTCCGCTGTTGAAGGCCTGGACCCTGTAAGTGGCACCACAGACCTGCTCCCGACATGTAGGAGGTTTATGTTTGCAGCTTTGAGGCACAGATACTTTGGCTTCTTTCCAAACTGAGGTGTCCTGAGTTTGGAGTCTGTCTTCAGTTGGACATGTCCATATTGAATATTGTCTTCATGATTTTAACGTGTCTTTAATCGGTTGCTTTGGTAGGATTTGGTAGGAGCTGTATGATGTGTTTGTAACGCCTGTCTGCGGGTGATGCGCCCTCTCCCCACAGAGCACGGCACTTATCGCTCCAGAAGGTCGGAGGCAAAGTGCAGACGAGCTTTGCGTCGTCAGCCCGACTCCCAGGACTCTGCAGACTCCACCTCCATTTCGTCCTCCTACCACCCCTCCTCCTCTCTCTCGTCCAACGCCTCCGGCTCTCCCTCCCCTCACTACCGGTTCCGCTCCTCCTCCTCGGGGCCCCTGCTCACTTCTTGTGGTTTGGGGACGCCGTTGGCTGAGGCGGAGGGGGGCCAAAGGGCTGGCAAGACCCGCCACAGGCTCAGGCTCAGCCGCAGCTCGCCACGCGAGCCCTCGGGAGGCCACCGGAGGGAGTCGGACTTCAGCTCGGGGCCACAGCAGCTGGTTCTGTATGGCAGCAACGAGTTCATGGTGTGAAGCCGAGGAGGGAAAGAACGCCGGCCGCCGCCTGTTCGAGTGTAGGAGGGTGTCCGAGAAAGGGAGGAGGGAGAGTCCAGGGCTGAACGAGGCTGGTCACGGGGCGAGGTCTATGCCCCATGTCGCCTGCTGCCCCTCCTCAGTGCCCAACCCCCTCCTCCCCCTGGTCCAGTCAAAGCAGAAAAGTGTGGGAATAAGAAAAGAGAGGGCTGAGGGACAAAATGATAAATGGTCGAAGAACAGAGGACTGATGTGAACAGAGTGAAGTGAAAAGACACGGTCAGCCGTGTTTGATCTCAGTGCTGTTCGACCCCTGCTGGAGCACCAGGGGTCAGTTGGGAAGGGGAACTGAAGGAAGGACGGGTGGTGAGACACATGGAGAAAACCCACACCTGCAAAGCCAAATCTTATAGTGCCCCACCTTTATTTTTTAGCATGTGGGCAGGTGGTTAAAGCCACCCAGAAGAAATACATGTAGCCATACTGACTGAACTGGCGGACACTTTGTCTGTAACCAGCGCCAAGCTAAGTTTGCTTTTCACGTTTACACGGGACACTCCAGCCAAGAGGCTGCATGCTACTCCATCACACTTTTTCCTACGTCTGTTTGAAGAGACTGTACAGAAATATGTTACGGCTGTATGTTACATTAATATTGTTATTATTATTGTTGTCATTATTATTATTATAATTATAATTATTATTATGTTACAGAGGAAAAAGTGTACATAGAAAGAAACTCAGTGCTGCTCCTGGGTCAGTCATTGTGGATTAGTCACTCTTTCCTGTTCCTCTATTTTTGCAAACAAACATTTCCGGAATTCAGGTTCCACTTTTGTTTCTGTGCTGGTTTCGCTGGGTTTTTCCTCTTTTCCCTTTTCAGTGCGAACGGAGCCGGTTTTGGGTGTCGTCGACTTATACTCTTGGAAAATCAGCTGGAGGAAAAGCTGTGTGTCTGTGCTCACTGTGATACGTCTCTGGTGTCAAACGTCAGTCAGCCGTCAGTGTGTTGTGTTTGCCTTTCCCTGCAGGCTTTTTGTTTTTCCTTCTGTTCTTGTTCAGAAACATCAGTGTTACTACATCAGGACTTGAATTTTTTATATATATCTATATATATAAATATTATTGCTGTATTATAGGTGTTGTTGTTATTGATATCAAAGATGTCATGTTTTTGTTCTCGGCACAGATTCACGGTTTATTTTTTGTTCAGGTGAAAGCCATTTTCCCCTCCCGTCTGGATGAGTGTCATGTGCGTGTGCATGTCTGAATGAATGAATAATTCCTGCCATCAGCTCCCACTTTGTGCATACGAGTCCCCCCCCCCTCCAAACCTAAAAGTGTAAAGGTGACCAACCGTCAAGTGACACTAAAACTAACTCGGTCACAGAAATGTTTCATTTGTCTGAGTTGCGTTGCACCTGTGGGGAAACTCTTGCGCTCACCCACACTTTCAAACCGTCCACAATGTCCTCTGAGCCATCCAGTATCTTCTTCTTTTTCTTCTTCTTCTTCTTCTCTCCCAACATAGTATCAGCTCTTCCATCCTTTTCTCTCCGGCTGTGGCTGTGAAAAGTAGCATTTAATCTGCCTGTTAACCGTTACAAAAACGAGTAGCATCTAAGACCGTCCACGTGTTATCTGCATACTCTTTCTCTCTTTCCGTCTCTGTCCATACAGCATCGAGACAGTCAGTGTGATATTCGGTTTTATGGGCCCACTGAATAGCTTAACAGCAGCGATGTCTCCGTGCTTTAGCCGCAGTATCTCTTCTCGCTTGCTGCGTCTGCGGTCGGATACTTTTGGGGAAACAGTAGTTTCCTTTTCACCGACACAATCAGTGTTAATCGACTTAATCCTGGAGCTGGGAGTCTCGGTAAAGACTGTGCCCATCTCGGTTTTTTTATGCAGGTGTCGAGACTTGCGATGTGCTGTCTTTTTACAACATAAACTGTAGACTTGTTTAGAAAAAAACAAACAAACAAACAAAAAAACAAAACAGTTTCAAAGGTGAGCTGAAAAGGACAAATCTGATTCCAGGTCAAATATCTTTTGAGCTGATATTTGATTAGATGGTCTTTGTACATGTCCAGGCTGTCAATATGGCGTTCAGCAACAAAAAAAGAAAAAGAAAAAAAAAATAGAATTTAAAAAAGTGAATGTACCTGTCACTGGAAGGCATGCTCTGCTTTTTCTGGTTGTTTTTGTTCCTCTTTTATACACAGTGTATGTACTATTTATGATCATGCTTTTGGGGTGTACATTGGTTTAAAAGAATCTGTTATAAAAGGTGTTATAAAAGGATATATTATCCTGTGTACGGTCCATTATCTACTATTATTCACAGCAACATTTTAACAGGCCACACTCGGTCTGTCATGTTTGTGGAAAAAAAAGAAAAAAGAAAAGAAAACGCGTGTCTCTTTGTCTGCGCCACTCTGGACATGGTGATGTATAAGGTGCAATTTGTGTTATATTTCTTTTTTGTTTTTTTAATGATACAAACATGTCTATGGTTGTAAGGAAAAAAAAGACTTTATGGGGAAATTCATCTGCTTATTAAAAAAGCAAAACTGCAGCCAAACACAGATGAGTTGAGTAATATTTCGAAATCCAGAGAGAAATGTGTGTTTTATTT
Organism: Scatophagus argus; assembly: GCF_020382885.2. Lineage (NCBI taxonomy): Eukaryota > Metazoa > Chordata > Actinopteri > Scatophagidae > Scatophagus > Scatophagus argus. The sequence continues at coordinate 4,664,870 of NC_058499.1, read as the reverse complement.
TTCCGTTTCCGACACCTTAGGACCGCATCACACGTTTGTGTTTCTCTTCACTGTAACATGTACAGGTTTAGTTAAAATACTTTACATCCTGCGTTGTTTCTGTTCATGTTCACAAGCTGGCAGTCTGCTATTTCTCTGACTCTGCTGGGAAATTGCTGCATTTCTTTGCGTTGTACCGCCACTAACTGCTCATGGGTGGATTTGCGTGGAACTGTTGACAGGAACGTGAGCGTACAGTCGCACGAGCTTTGCCTCGTAGCACGACTTGTGGTCAGAAACTCCACAGAGTGTCTTGAATCAGCCACCGATGAGGCCTGTGGCTCACAGTGGTTGTTTTGTCTCATCTCGGACGCGGCGGATGTTGCTGAGAACAGGTTTCTGTGCAGGCCTAATCATGCCCAAACCGGTCCATGAAAATCCGCTGCATACCTGTAATATGTGTAAGAGTCCATGGACAAGCACATCTCCATATTTGTGGTTAGGACAGTCATCGTTAATGTTATCAATTACCAGTGCCTTGTTTTTTTGTTTTATTCTTGTTTTTTTTTTAAAAAATATGATTAATCACAACGTCAGCTGTGAAAACCACCTGTTTCAGTTCTCAGTCTGTCAGTATCACAGTCCTTACCTTTATTTTAAATTTGCCGTATTTTTACAGCACTTTTCTCTTCTACAGACCACTTTTTATGAGCTTTCATTCACACACACACACACACACACACACACACACACACACACACACACACACACACACATTCACTCGCTCATCAGGAGCGATAACCTCACACACCTCGTTCACACTCACACACAGATAGAAGAGCCATCAGTTGGGGGTTCAGCTGCCATTTGACATGTAGTAGACTGCAGAGGCCGGGGATCGAACCCCTGACCTTCCGGTTGTTGGGATTAGATTTAAGCTTCAACTTGACCGTTTCACACGGTGTGCTTGCGTAAAAACTCGCTAACGCAGGTTGTAAAAATTCTTGAAATCTGACGTCAACTAAAATTGGCGGCGATTTGATTTGAACAATCAAAGCGCGAAGTGGGGCGGAATGGCAGACTTTGTCACATGTAAGCGTTATAGTAAAAGTAGGCTAGGATTTATTGAGGGATTGTAAAACCTCTCAATTGCTGCACAGGCAAAACTGCCAGCTTTTATATACATTTATTAGCACTGGTGGAAGAAGTACACGGATCATAGGGTAAAAATACCCTTTTACAAGTACCTGAGTGAAAGTAAAGATACATCCATCAAAATACAGGTGTACCTGAAGTACGAAAAATAAAAAATACAGTATATGACAGCGTTAGATTAGCGCATAAGAAGTGATGGTTTAATTTGTGGACACGCTGTAAATATGAGCTTCCAACATGTTGCGCAGAAAAAGTGTGAATTGGCATTGAAATACTCTGGTAAATGCAAATACCTCAGAAAGTACAGGACTTGAGTATACTATATACTACTATACTATACCGAGTTAAAATGTATTTTTATTGGGGGAGTAGCTTCAAAGACTCGGAGTGACATCTCATATATTATTATTAATGTGTGTATTTATTTTCTGATGTTGACATTTATTTACTGGCCTGTTATTTATTTGTTTACTGTGATAGCCGGAAGCATTTGTGTTTAACGTCGCATGAATTGATTTTCTTTCCAGACTGGAGACTTTTTAATTCTCGGAAGTGGTCCTCACGATAGTTACCATAACAAAAGGCCTCCAGTGAGCCGCCGGGTCAGAAACGAAACCAACAGAGCAGAACAGCGAAGAAGATTCCGCTGAAAACGTCGTTTTGTTTTGTTTTGTTTTGTGGCTGCGACCCGTCGAAAGACACAAAGTCACGGCAGCACAGCTGAGCAGGGAGGCGATTCGCCAGCAGATTGAAACACCCCGCTTTCCTTTCCACCGAAGTGAAAGTGAAGTTAATTCGGGGTAGCGTGTGAAGCTTTTGAAATGTCGTGGCAGTGACTGACTTGTTGCTCGCCGCCGGATGCGTTCAGGTTGTTCCAGCTGACTTCACATCTGGCGCACAGCTCGCTTTGGTACCGCTTCTAACTGTCCACGGTGAGTTACTGCTTTCCCCCACTTTCCTCGGTTTATTGGCTAAGAAATGTTTTTTCTTCCCTTAAAGAGTAAAACTAACTGTTGAGTGTTATTTGTAATGTTTTGTCACGCATGTCAGACATGTCAGAGGATGTAAGAGCTCATGTTCATTTTATTTAATCCCGCAGATGTCTACCATCATTTTCTTTGACCTGGAGACCACCGGATTAGGTAAAATTAACTTTAATTAACTGTTTGCTTTTTAATATTTGACAAGTCACAGTGTGATCAGTCAAAGTTAATTTTTTTTTTTTTGTTATTATTCTAAAATTATTTTTTTATTTTTAATTATTTTTACTTGTTGCTGTAAGAAGTACTCAGATATTTTTGTTAAGTAAAAGTACTGCATTCAAAGTCTCAAAAAGTACCAAAAGTAAAAGATTATAAAGTTGCCCACTTCAGATAAAATACATCACCTGAGTACGATTAGTGATACTTAATCATCTCCTGTGTTGTTAAAGGTGGGGCTAATTTTAGTTTCTCAGTATACTGCTGTGTAGTTCAATCCATGTGAATATATCACAAGTTATTAGTTCTGCCATAATAATCAGAATCTGCAAAGTAAAAAGAACAATATCTGAAATGTATTGGAGTAGTGGTAGTACAAAGTAGCATAAAATGGAAATACTCAAGTACAGTTAGGTACCATTGGCGACTTGAGTAAATGTGCTTTCCACCACTTATGTTAAAATAAAGAGTCATGTCTTGTTCAGTCAACCAAAACTGATCATTAATAACATCAATCAATAACATCATCACATGGACCATTCCTTATCGATCCCGCCTGAAGCCTCCACCTGTCGACAGGTGAGCGTTAGAGAGTTATTCCTCCCTCCTGTCTATGGAGCCCTTAGGTCTCTCTGTCACTGTGCTGCAGGTCTTGCTGGGGCAGGTTGCCTCAAGGCTAACTCGTCAGAGGGGAATAATAACGTTCCCTCGTTACCTGTGTCGCTCACAGGTGCACTCTGTTCCCTTCCGGAGTGCATTGTGCAGGCCACCGTTTGGGTGGCCATCTCTCACTGAGTCGCCAACAGTCACAGTGTATAGACTGAATGTGCCTTATGACCTCACCACGTCTCGTAGCGGGAGACGCTGATATCTCTGACGTGGACAGATGTGTATAATGGTGATATATGGTGAAGGGCTGAGTTCGGGATGTATGTACCTGAACCGGGAGAGTAGACTTTAAGAACTAGCGTTACAATGCACTGAGTGACATCAGCTCTATGTTAACACTATTTCTCCTTGTCCGAGTGTCATTAAACGAGTCTCCTTTTCCCATCAGAGGTTCTTCCACAGTGAGCATCAGATGGAGTCTTTATGTTACAAGAAAGATAAGACTGAGTTACAGTTTCCACAAAATCCGATTTATGGATATGATGTCTGTCTCTTCTATCTCTAGCTTGGTTAAACAGTATCACTAGACTTTGAGCCAATAACGTTACACAACACAGGACACACCTGTGCCAACCACAAAGCAGCCGCTAACATTCTTCCTGTGGCTGCCACAGGAGGCCTCTGCTACACAACAGACTCTAATTCAAGTTCCCACATGCAAATTTAATTATTGTCCAAGTAGTAAATATCCTAAAATATTAAATACAAAACCCTGTGAGCTTTGCCAGATTCTTCTGTGTTTTCTTTAACATCTGTTAAAGACCAAAAGATTAAGTGATTAAAACAGAAAATAAGGCAGGAAATTAACCGATAGTGGAAACAATCATTAGTTGTGGCCATTGACAATGGATGACATGAGAGCTCCCCAAAAGGGAATCCAGAACACCTGAATCGCCCCCTGCTGGCTGGCTGCAGTGCAGCTCATAAACCTCTCCGCCACCATGTTAGCAGATGGGACTTGGACCAAACAAAAAAAACCCAAAATAAACATCAAATAAAATTTTCCCAAAGATGGTTTCTGTCATTTCAGGTAGCTGTTATCACACTTTCTGATAAGGTTTTAATTAGTTATTTGATGTTATAGAAATGGCCTGAGATGTCAACTTGATCCTGTTTTGGCTTCACTTTTGTACAGTGGGAAGAAGTGGGAATGCGTCATTCATCTTTATATATCGTTAAACAGTATATGTCAATGGTTGCAGCGCTGGTTGTTTAGTGTCAGTGAAAATTTCCCTTCCTGTCAAAGGAGGTGGGTCTAACTTTAACTTTTCAAGAAACTGAAACTAGAAGCTGAGATTTCGTTAAAGGAAAGTTTCATTAAGAATGAATTTATACCTTGGAGACTGCTGATACCGTGGCCCAATTGAAAATTATTTGTCATTAGTTTCTTACACAACTCAGTTTTGAACCTTATCTGTTTTCTGGCTACATGAGAAGACTGATACCTCTCTTGTGAAGCCAGTTAGCCTAGCTTAGCAAAAAGAAAGGAAACAAGGGGATGCTGCAAGCCTGGACCTGGACAAAATCCAGGGCTCCCAGCCCACAAATAGTCTAGCATGTAACCGCTTGTCAAACCACAAATTGTTATTTTTACACTTTGGTTCTTTTGTGTATTATACATCATGCTGTCAGTGGATGTCTGTGAAAATGACTGATAAAGACAATGGCTTAATAATTTTGAATATTGGAACCAATATTTATTCATATTTTCTTGATCTCTTCCCTACTCTCAGACACTGCAAGGTGTGACATCATCCAGTTGGCGGCCATCTGTGGAAACAGGGTCTTTAATGCCTACACTGTCCCCAGCCAGGCCCTCAGTAAGAGCGCCACAGAAATCACAGGCTTCACTGTCCATGGTGGCGACCTGTATCTCCAGGGAGTACCGGTGGAAACCACCTCCCTTTATAATCTTCTTACCTCCTTCATTGCCTTCCTTAAATCCTTCCACCATCCCGTACTGCTGGTGGCCCACAATGCAAGGTATTTTGATGCGCCAGTGCTCACCAGGGTGCTGCGAGAGCTTGCCCTCCAGAGGGAGTTCCAGCAGGTGGTATCAGGGTTTCTGGATACCTTTCTGCTGAGCAAGAATGTCTATCCTGGTCTGAGAAGTTATTCTCAGACCCAACTGGTCCTCCATTTCCTGGGAAAGACCTACACGGCTCATCATGCTGAGGAGGATGCCAGGATGCTGCAGGAGCTGTTCATCGCTTGGAGTCCTAGCAAACGGGATATCTCCAGATTTACCTACAGGACAAACTTTCCATTTTAAAAAAACAAAGCTACAGAAAAAAAAGAGAAACCAATCTGACCATGGAAAGATTTTTCTTTTCTTTAAAAAATATTTTAAAGAAAATGAAGAAACGTTAATTTTAAAAAATGAACATTTCTTTTGCAGTTTTGTTCTCATGATGTACCCTCAGGGGCTTGAACAGGCTGATTCAGAAAAAAAGAAAGATATGTGTATTTAATTTCTTGTGACCGGAAACAATAATGCATGTTGCACCCCAAACTCATAAATATTTTCACTCTGTATGGTGATTTATTTTCATTCATTTTGTCATCCTGCTATATTGTAACATGTCTCATACTTACAACTGCTGTCTGTTTTCCATTGAACTGTAATACAATTTTCCCACAAGAACCATTAAATTTCCATTTGAATTCTATTTGTTGTATAATTAGTTGGTTTTTAAATCATCTTCCACAAATCTTCCAGTCAGAAAAGATTTCCTCGGAACAACCTCAACTGACTAGCATGCAATGCTATAAGCTTTACTCTTGACTGACCTACACTGCTGTAATGGGCTACTGGATGCTTGAACTTCCCGCGGGATCAATAAAGTATCTATCTATCTTTATTTTTAGCATTTCTGTTCTCATTATTTTCATTACCTGCTCTACCTTATAGTAGTGTCAAATGTCAAATGACCTGCTGCAAATATAGAAGATTTTGTAAGGGTTCATAGCAAAGCCTTTTTGGAAGTGGAGGAGCTCATTTAGAATGACACAGACAGAGAGAGAAATGAGCTGCAGAGGACCCTTCAGAGTATTTGGCTGACCCCCTTGAACTATATGTGGTTTATGCTAATTTGCATGACAAATGTTTGTGTCAGCATAGTAAAATAAATTCTCAAATATTTCAAAAACACTTTCGCTTTCTGCATGTTTTAACATTGTTTGATAAGAAGTGCGTCTGTTTCCTGAGTGCAGAGTTTGTCCAGGATGGTCAGTGGAACTTTATGATATAAAGACATCATAGGGTCACTTTTAACACTTCGTGGACGCTAAAGATATCCGGTTGCCTTCTAGCACTTCAACTGCATTCAAAATAACACAAAACATACCCAAAGGATCCTTATGTAGAACAGATACAGACTTTATGTTATACAAGATATAAGAGGTTTATTTGTCACACACACAATCATACACAGTACAATGTGCAGTGAAATTCTTTATGTCCCCGCTACCAAAAAATAGGTAAATAAAAAATTTAAATTTAAATTTAAATATTGCAAAGTAATTTATATTTGGCAAAGTAATTTCCATGCATTTTAAAAGAATACTTGCAAGGTAATACTTGTAAAGTACACACACATACACACACACTGGTCATTCAGTAGTCCATTGAATTTATTTTCCACTGTCTCGTCATTTAGTTCCTCCAGAGGGCAGCATTGTGTCTGGGACGCTTGTGTTTGTTACATATTTTCCACAGGAGGAAGAAAGGAACGAGTCATCCTGAGTTACACACTCCAGTACAGTAGGTGGCGATATGCACCTATCAAGTTGATTGCAACACGCCAAACCTCCCAGCGAAGAAGAAGGAGGAAGAAAGGATTTCTGCGCTTGCGCCAATCCAATGAAGGGTGAAGTTTTCTTATTTTAGTGTTATTTTGACGGATAAATAATTTGATTTGCCACAGTCATACACTGTATCATATAGCGCTACACACCCTTCGGTTACTGCGTGTTTTTAGTGCTGGCATACAACTAATTTCTCTTGTTCTCTCACATGAATTCAGCAATAACGAGGATTTTTATTTTGAAAATCTTCCGTCGGGTTCGTACAACGGTGTTTAAAAACACGGAGGGAAAAATCTTCAAGGGACACGCGTGTTAACCGACGACCTTATATGTCAGAATACGTATTGCCAGTATCTTTAGTGTGTCTTTGTTTCGTTTATTTTACAAAACATTCCTGTCATGCAAAAGTCACATCCGGACGGCGTTCATCAGCCGCTGGCTTTCTTTGACTTGGAGACCACCGGACTGGGTAAGATCACTTGTTCTGTGTTGTTTTAAGACAGGTACAACTTTATGGCCATGGTCAGACACGCCACTTCACCTTTTATTTTAGTTTCAGTGTCATCTCATTCACTCACTGCAAGTTGAATGAATGAGTGAAAAAGACTGCACGTACAAACGGCGGCCCTGAAGCTTAATCCTCACCAGATTTTTCCCTTAAGTTAAATATGTCCTGAATCAAAATTGTCATTAGGTATACAGTCATGACAATACTGTGAGACTGGGTCTCCAGTGTGTCCCCCCCGTGATTTGAGACTTCTTTGTTCTGGATTAACTTTTCTAGATATCATCCACTTCCGGTCTCCCTAATTGCCATCGATGAATTCATAACATGATTAAATAATTTGCTCAAAGTGTTCATATTTTCTGCCTTATCGTCCTCTGTGTGGAAGATCTTCTGCACACGCGGTGATGCCTGCTCTCTCCATGTTTTCTTTGTCCAGGTCACAGGTGTGAGATTGTCCAGCTGGCCGCAGTGAGCGGAGGCCACTCACTCAACCTGTACGTCATCCCTCGGTGTCGGGTGCAGCGAGGAGCAGCCAGAGTGACCGGCTTCAGGGTCCACAGACAGAGACTGTACCTCCATCGACAACTTGTCCTCACCAACTCCCTGCGAGAGGTCCTGGTCTCCTTCATAGCTTTCCTCCGGATGCTCGGACGCCCGCTTGTCATCGGCCACAACATCCGGCGCTTCGACTGCCCGCTGTTGGCTCGAGCCCTCGACGAGCTGGACCTCAGAGCAGAGTTTGACTCATCGGTCTCGGGCTGTGTTGACACCCTGCCGCTGGCTCGTGAGATGCTGAAGGACCGCGCCCTGCAGAGTTTTCGTCAGGAGAACCTGGTCCGGGAGCTGCTGGGTGTGGACTACAAGGCCCACGATGCTTTGGAGGATGTACGGGCATTGCAGGCCCTGTACAGCGTGCTTCGGCCCACACCAGAGTTGATCTGTAGGCACAGGTTCACTTTGGACAGCATGGAAAACAAACCAGCCGCTAAATCTGAAGTTCCCTGTAGACTAATGGAACAGCGCCCCCTGTGGGAGCACTTCAGGCAGACGATGAAAGTCACAGAGAGCACATCAGACAGCCGTGAAGGAGAACTTAATGAATTATAAAAATTTTGACATCTATAAATTATTTTCAGATTGAGAGAAGAATACTGTTAACAAACGAGACGATAACACAGAAGACTGGCAGCCCTCATCAACATCGAACACAAGTGGATCCACTGGATTCCTTTACTGACTGATGGTGGAACGAATGAAAAACTAAGTGGAGAAAATCAGTGAAGCAAAAAACAAAACAAAAACTTCAGAGCAAACGAATACCAGCAGCAATAGTTTGTGGAAGCTTTTGAAGGGTGAGAGACAATGTGTGCACATCTGGAAGTAACGCAGTAGCCTGGAGGGTCTGGAGGGTCTGGAGGGCCTTGAGGGCCTGGAACCTTGTTTGGCTTTGTTTCCACATTCAAATCTCTAAGCTTCAGTCTCACTCTTACTCCAAAAACACGCACTTTAATTTATTGGACGATACTGAGCAGATTGGAGACGTGAGGGTCTGTTGGCAGCTGTGGTAAGACTTTCAACTCCTAAGTGTGTACATGTTTTTATTTTGAATTTACTTATTTTGATGACAGGAAAGTTTTACTGGAGGTAAACAACTGCTAATAAATGTATTTATACACTTTCTCAAATGGTAGATTTCATGGTTGGTTAAAGTTTGATAAACGTGAATATTTTTCAAATCGGCTAAATTATACCATAATGCTGTAATGCTGAATTACTGCCTGGCCCAGACGGGCTCATTTTGACTGTGTCAGTCAACGTTTAAACAACAAACTGTACAGACGCGATACAATAAATGAGGAGTTCAGACAGTTTAGTAAGAGAACAAGGCTTTATTAAACCACTTTTACATACACAAGTTCTCTGCAGTCCCAGGCTACAGCATCACCATAATCCAAAATGCTAAACCATGCCTTCACTAGAGAAACACCCCAAGAAATAGTCACACATTAGTTAAATAAAATAATTAACGTAAAACATCGTGGCCTTCAGATTTGTGTGCATTTGAAGGAGTTAAAAATGAAAAAAAAAAACAAACAAACAAACAAAAAAAAATCCAAAATGAATTCTGTGCAAAGTGAACTTAAAAGTTCAGTAACAGAGATGTGATAGTTAAATTTAAAGAATACGTAATCAGATACTGTTTGAATCACTGACCCCTACAGAAAGAGTTTAAAACGATAGCAAATATGTTGTTTGACAAACAAAACGAGCCTCTACAGTCTAGAGATACCAAAGGGTGACTCTGAGGTAATGGTTCATTAATCAAAAAGATGCAGTGATTTTAAACTATTATTAAACTATTAACTTCCTTCCACGTGTATATATTTTTTCTTCCCGACAACAAACGACTAAAGCTTTATTGCATCTGTGTTAGGGACGAGCGCGGAAGGCAAAAGCGTCATTCATTCACATCAAACTATTCAGAGAGATATTTACTCACCGCTAGGCTGGCAGGCTGATAGAGCGTTCATTCTCAAATATTTGATTCAAGATCACCTATAAAAAGACCACGTCACGATTGATTGAGTTCAGACTGACCCTGGTCTGAACTGGAACGCCACACGCACAAGTTTGCGCCTTACTGAAATAATCATCTAGTCGCAATATTGTGCCGACGTGGCGGAAAGTGGTCACCGTAAAAGATGTAACTGTAAAGATAAAACACTTGCACCATGTTGTCATTATGTGCAGAATAAACCTTATAATACAGAGTGTTTTCAGGGATCGGTTCTCTTAGTAGGTTATGTATTGATGAATCAACAAAACATGCAAAGAGTCTGAAAAATTTGGCTTCAAATACTCCAAAACACTGACACGATTATTCCTGTAATAATAACTGAATGCAGCATCTTGTTGTACGACTGTGCGAGACGTGGATGGTGTAAACAGGCTTGGGGAAGTTTGGAACAAGCAGCAGTAGAACGTTTGAATCGATGAGCATTCCTGACTCCCATGATGAAGTTACTCAGAGGCCCATTTCTGTTTACTGCTATTTAGGGTTTTTTTGTTGTTTTTTTTCCTTTTGTTTTATTTTTATGATCGCTCACTACTTTTGAGAAGTTTCCAGACCGTAAACATGCGCTTCATTTCCTGGGTTAACTGTGGCTCGCAACATCATCACAGTCCTCTGCAGTATTACTGCTCTGAATCAGACATGCACAGGCATCTCAGTAGCACACGAAATACTCTCAACTGTCCATATGCGAACAGACAAGGAGGAGGAGATTTTACTTGTTCAAGCTAAACTAAAATGACAAAACAGGTAGTTGCACCAGTGATCCTGGTGGGAAAGACATACTGCTGGCTCATATAACAGACATGCTCGGTCCTCAACAAGTGAAGGTGTACTGCACCAGTGTAAACATATCCCCTACCCTGCTTCAGTGGTGTATAACTAAATCGCTGTGAGTGTGTTTTATCAGCATCTCGATTGGAAAATCAGAACATTCTGCAGTGTGTTAGTAAAAGAGGAAAAATGTCAGTAACACTGAAGGGCACCCAAAGGTTTCTTTATTATCTGAAACAGTCCTCTGTGCACCTTCCTGCAATATGCAGCTGAATCAGGCGCCTCTCAGGTTGAGGACAGCAAATTCCCAAGGCAACACAAAGGCTGCGAGTGTGCAGTGTTCTCCAGTTTCTCTCTTTTATCTTCCCCCTTCGGAAATTTATTTATCAGCTGTTCTCCCGCTATGCTATGACCTTCATCAGCAGACAGTGTTTGCTCTGTTGCCATGTTGAACTGTCTGAGCACTTAAAAGGACTTCAGGCTCCAGAACAGCAAGTAAATGCACACGATGAGGTTTGTTTTCTCAACTGCTGTGTCAAAGGTCAAGAATAAACTTTCATGCAGCATCACTTGTTCTTCATCATGAGCCACAAACCCAACAAGGATCAAGGGATTGGAACAGTGTGATGTGTACTTTCTAAAACCGGGTCCAGTTCAGTGTTACGGACATATTTTGCTCTTTATTCCTTATACGCCTCCTCTGCCAAGCACTCATGAAGAATATTGGGATGTGCACATCCTCTGCTTATAGTGTTAAGATGAAACTGCACCACCACAGGTAAAAAAGACAGTTAGATCCAGTTAAAATCCAGCAGCAATGGTTTACTGCTGGATTTTAAAGCTAAAGAGCACTGCTGGAGGGGGTGCAGCAGTCTGCACGTTGAGTTTGAGGGTGGAGGTTGGGGGTGGGGCAGCGGGCAGAGACGGGTATCGGCGCACCGTATCTGAAAGCTTGTTTAATTTGCTACCGATTAAAATGAGCACAGCAATCTTTGGGCTCAGTCCTTGACGCGATGTAGACCTTGCTGAGTCAAACCAGAGGACAATACACACAGGTCGCATGAGCTTTCACACACAGCCACAGGACTCACAACTACAGGAGGCAACAGGCTCGGAACATGGTCATCCCCGCCTGAGAGCTGATGTGCAGGGAGATGCTCTCGTTGGCCGAGACAAAGAGGACGGCGCCCCGCCTCAGTGCGACGTCAGAGAGGGCGGCGGCAGATGTTGCCGTGGCGTCGCCTTCAATGACCAGGAGGATGCTGGCGCTGTCGACTGGAGCGACAGTGTACTGCTTCACGGAGGCTGGGATCTGCGGGAGGGACGGGACAGAACAAGGTGAGAATGTTTCTGTATGCTTATTTTTGCTCTTACATGACTTAGTTTTTTATGTACAATAAATTCAGAGAAAGACCTCCTCTGAGACGAAACAGCAAAGGAGCACAACGAAGGATGTTCTTCAGGCAGGCATCACATTTCAAGCTTTAAACTTATTTTTTTCTCCAAATTGTAACCATTTCTTTCAAGTCATACAACACTTTTAAAAAAGGTGAGAATTTTCCATTTGTTCCTAATATGCTCTAGCTACAGTGACACACTGGCCAAACTTGTAACCCACCTCCTAACCAAATCTCATTTTTAAATTAAGTGTTTCATAAAGAAACTATGTTATCCATTACTAAATATATCCCTCCTGAAGTCAGCTGAGGCTTTCTCACCTGAATCCTCATGACAGTGAAGTCTGGCACTGGGGGGTCGTACAGGGACACACACGGGTCCGAAGCGTCCTGCACACATGGGAAGATCTTGGAGCTGGCGGGGGCGGGGCTGTAGTCCAGCATCTCGCACAGCGTGTTCACATCAATGTATTTTGGCGTCAGACCGGCCCTCACCGTGTTGTCTGAGCAGGCCATACACTCGATACAGTCTGGATGGATGAACAGACAGAAAACGATAACAAGTTTTAAATAAGCAGAGCGGACGGTCGGCTCTCCTTCAAATGAAAAAATCAATTCTCAGATGCTCTTACAAAGCGATGTTAACTGCATTACAGGAATTATTTCGTCTGTCAACGCCCCCTAGTTGCTGTGTCTACTTTAACAGTTAGTGATTTCCCACAATGCCTCTGGACAGCGGGTGTGAGAATGCAGGTGAACAGGAATAGTGATATTAAGGAAAAACTGCCAGTATTTCCAAAGATAAAGCTGCACTCGCACCTCTCATGGCTGCATTGCTTTCTTCGTCTGTTGAGGAAGCTTGTAAGATATTCTGCATTTTTCTTACTGTCAGAAAATCCTGAAACCAACCAAATAAGTTGATCCTATGTGATCCTATCCTGTGGCAGTTTCTTCGACTCAGTCCCACATGCAGTGTCCTGCTGCAGGCAATTCTTGCTAGAGCACCAAATGTGTTTTCATCCGCAACTGGAAATAGGCACAAATTAAGGGACCATTTACTCATGTTTTTGTAATGTTTGCTAAAAACTAGAATGCCTGTTGTCCTCTAATGCTTCATCTGCTGCTTGTCTTTCATACAGCAGTGCTGGAGGGACGCTGGAGTGTCAGACACATCCTGCTGCTGTTTTCACTCAGCCTGGATAAGACCTGGAACACGAAATCTGTTGAATATAAACAAAACCACGGTCATCTGACCTCCATAAAGGTAAGCGTGAGGCTCGTTGGCTCCCAGGAACATGGCCTGGCCTGGATCCAGGATCATGTGGTTAAGGAAGTAGATGGAGAAGCAGCCGATGTCCCCGGGGTACTGGGAGTGAAGGCGGAGCAACAGGTCGCCGTTGCTGCTTGATGTGTCCTTCCCTGCTGCACCTGCATGGGACATAAACAGCTACGAGTGTGAGTTAAGCAATAACACACAACAGGGTGTGGCTTACCGTTGATATCAGCACGACAGAAATACGGTCAGGACATCGCGGTCTGTGAGGATCACTGAGGTGCTAATAATGACAATAAAATACATATGCTTAGTGAAATGTTACCGAACTTGAGTGTTTTAGCCAGCTGCTGTCTTTTGTAAACCTGTGAGGATGCTGGCCCTCCCTCTGACACACTTGCATCAGATACCAGTTTGCTGGCTACGGTTTGTTTCCACATATTGAGCAATCCTCTCGTAATCAAACGAAGAGCGTGCAGCAAAGAAAAGCACAGTCTAAAAAGCAACATGTTTACACACACTATCATGACTCGTAAATGTTTAAGACAAACCAACTAAACTAACTGAACAAAATCAGCAATGAAGTCTGTATTTCTTTTCTGTTGTTTGGAGCTCCATTACACCCCTCAGCCTCAGCCTCACCTTCTTCAGTGACTCTCTTGACGAGCATGTTGAGCTGATCTACGAACACCTTCTTCTCGCAGTTCATCATCCTGGTGAAGCACTTCTTCAGCACCTGGCTCGTTTGAACGGCGTCTCCCATGCTGGACTGCAGCTCCTCCGCTGTCTCACTTCCCACCAGAGCACGAAACTCCGGGACAGCTGGAGGGAGCGCACATGCATTTATGAACTTCAATGTATAGCACTTTACCTCCCCATCCATTATATAATGTAGAATTCTGACCATGTAGGCCTTGGGCTCTTACATTTAAGAAATCCCAGGATCTCCTCCACTGGCCTGAAACCGCAGAGGCCCTGGAAGCGGGTGAGAGCGATGGCCATCTCCGGCTTGTGGTTGCTGTCTGGATAGTGCTCCGGAAACTGAGCGTGCAGACGAGCGGCCAACTCCTGATCAAACCATAAAGTCATTAAAGAACGAGAGTTACTAAAGAGGAAAGGATGAGTGCCAAACATGGTAAAAACTAGTATGCCAATCGTTCATCCTGAAATATTTCAGATCCATGTTGGATGCGTTATTTCTAATCGTACATGTAGATCTGTGTGTAACGCTCACTGCAGATCCATGTTTACCAATTTCCTAATTCACAATAATGACTCATGCAGGGTTTGAACAATGTGTGGGTGTGTGTTTGTTCGTGTGCTCACCCTGTTGGGGTGGGCCTGTATGGACAAGGCTGTGTTGACAGAGAGGACTTTGAAGAGGAAGGGCAGCTGTCCCTGGAAGGTGTCTTTGACCTTGGAGCCCAGGCAGGCAGGGAAGTGGGCGATCCACTGGCCCAGCGTGGTCTGTGCAATCCTGTTGTCTTTAATCTGGGCGTCACCTTTCGGGTGAGCGCCCATCCACAGCTGGAAGAGACAGCAGAGAGGACTTCAACATTGCACAATACTGGAATTTCTGTACTCTTTCATTAGTGAGTCGAGGCAGCAGTACACTAAAGGTCCCAGACTGGATTGTGGGTTTGTTACTGGAAGGCTGATGGGTCAAGATCCTAGTATAACTGGAAAAATGAAGATGGTAAAGTGAATGTGAGACATAAACCGCAGCGAGGGCTGAATCCAAACTTATCACCATTCTCAGTATGATTAAACCCAGAATAATAATAATAACAGCTGAAAAATGTAGACACAGCAGTTCTGTTGCATTGCTCCCTTATGTTCTGTTAACAAGCTTCCTAAGAGAGTCCCAGTTGTTCCCAGGCCCTCAGACAAAAAGGCCTGGCATCATAAACTTACATTTAATCAATTTATCTAATGCTGGAATCCAAAGTGATTTACTCAGTGAGAAAGGAGGAGTCCTAAGCATCTCAGTGTAAATCTCTCTGGATAAGAGGGTTACTCTAATGACTTAAACATAAATGAAGGATACTGTCTCTGTAGGACACACACACTTGTTGGCGGACAAACACTGATAAAATATTTAAAATTTGTTTATTTATTTCAAATATTCACAGATTATTTGTTTCAGGTCTCAAGGAAAGTTCCAACGTATGCAGCTAAATTATTATCATTATGAATGGTGCACATATACATTTTGATAATATGACTATGTCCCTTAATCTAATAATAAAAACAAGAAACAAATGGACAACGATTATGATCATTTCTGTCCTTACATTAACATTATTGGACTGACGTGTCTCAGATGCGCTACACACTGAGCCACATGCTGTGATGTAGAAGGAAACCTCCATGTCACCCTCCAACTATAAGCATTAAAGCACCAACCAAGGCATGTGACATTAATATGTGTTAAATGTCACCGCTGCCACGACCTGAACGAACGACCGTCATGACAAACCCTGCAGAGCTGCTGCAGCTAAATAAGGAAAGACTTATGAAAGGCATGGAGAGAGCAAAGCTCCCTGCCAAGACACAGAGCAACAACATGATGCATCTCTGGGCAGACCATGGAGCAAAATCAAAAGTCTTAAAGATCCTGTCATACCAACAATATTAAGTGGTACTGCCACTGTAATTAGCTTAGACAAACTACAATGCATGTCCAATGGGAGTCCTACAATTTAATGTGAAAAGTGGAAGGAAATCAGTTTTTCAATTCTCCAATCCAGTCCAGTGTTGACTGAACTGAACTGCATGAATTGACACGAAACTGCTGTCTGCAATAAAATGAAAGTCAGATATCTCTGGTGCACAACTTGGTGCCAAAGCTTTATAAGTCCATCAATTTAAAACACTACACCCTCAAACGATGTACACTTAGGATGATACATGTTGTTTCTGACTTAACATGAGCTTGCATCACTTCTGAAGGATTACGTCTTTTTTTGTTTTTTTTAAACCTTTACATTCACGTTACCCCACAGATAAAATACAACCCCATCTCATCATTATGCTCCAAGACCACTTCAATGATTTGAACCAGTGCCCTCCCTGTAATAACCTTACCTCTGCATAGGGCTTTCCATCCTCTATGGCTGCCAGGGGGTCTCCACCAACCACCAGTTTGGCCACCTCGCTGTCCAAACCAACCTTCCCCCACGCATAGTTTTGCACGGCACAGGTCAGGGGAAACACTGAGGAGGAGCCAGATAAAGTGTGTGTCATTTTTATTATTATTTACAGATCTGAGTCCACTAAATTTCATATCACTCTGTTGTTTCTCCATGTGTGCACCGTGGGAGTCCAGCGTCTCTTTCTGTTACGACCAGCAAGCCCACGTTAACGAGCGATAATAAAAGAGCAAGTCGGAAAAACATGTTTTCCTGCCTGCAGTTTGGACCATAAACTGACGTGTCCAATTGTATGACCAACTTTATACTTCAATAAATCGTGACATATTTTGACAGCCTGCCTATATACCTTAGTTATAAAGCAGTGAAACCAGAGACGCGGGTTCGGCCGGGGAGGCAGCGTTTCAGCATTCAGCCAGTTTCATTGACAGAAACACAAAGTAAGCAGGTTCACATCCGCGATGGGGCGCAGACTCCGTTCGCCGGTTTGAACGAAATGTACCCTGCGCCCATGGCCGCAGACATGGTCTCAGAGGCCAGGCTACCCGTTGTTTCACTGCAGCGCTAACAGCGCAGCTTTAAACAGTACCCGCTTCCCATTAAACAGACGAAACGCCGGCTAATTTAAAGATGGGGATGCTCACTGAACGTCCTTAAACGCCGAGTCGTCGTACCTACAGCGCGTGTCAGCCATCATGTAATACAAACAGACCGCTGCGCCGCTAGCTAGCTAAATGTTTAACGATGGAAGAGGTGATTTGAGACAGTTAAGAGGGAGAAAAATCTCACTCACCTCTCACTTCCTCCATGGCTGCGACGTCGGCTGTCAGACCGCTGCTGACGTCACGGCTCGAGCGGCGGCTTCATCGAATTTAAAATGTTAAC